>NW_028175670.1:0-87500 GCF_949987555.1 Borostomias antarcticus
CTAACCCTAACCCTAACCCTAACCCTAACCCTAACCCTAACCCTAACCCTAACCCTAACCCTAACCCTAACCCTAACCCTAACCCTAACCCTAACCCTAACCCTAACCCTAACCCTAACCCTAACCCTAACCCTAACCCTAACCCTAACCCTAACCCTAACCCTAACCCTAACCCTAACCCTAACCCTAACCCTAACCCTAACCCTAACCCTAACCCTAACCCTAACCCTAACCCTAACCCTAACCCTAACCCTAACCCTAACCCTAACCCTAACCCTAACCCTAACCCTAACCCTAACCCTAACCCTAACCCTAACCCTAACCCTAACCCTAACCCTAACCCTAACCCTAACCCTAACCCTAACCCTAACCCTAACCCTAACCCTAACCCTAACCCTAACCCTAACCCTAACCCTAACCCTAACCCTAACCCTAACCCTAACCCTAACCCTAACCCTAACCCTAACCCTAACCCTAACCCTAACCCTAACCCTAACCCTAACCCTAACCCTAACCCTAACCCTAACCCTAACCCTAACCCTAACCCTAACCCTAACCCTAACCCTAACCCTAACCCTAACCCTAACCCTAACCCTAACCCTAACCCTAACCCTAACCCTAACCCTAACCCTAACCCTAACCCTAACCCTAACCCTAACCCTAACCCTAACCCTAACCCTAACCCTAACCCTAACCCTAACCCTAACCCTAACCCTAACCCTAACCCTAACCCTAACCCTAACCCTAACCCTAACCCTAACCCTAACCCTAACCCTAACCCTAACCCTAACCCTAACCCTAACCCTAACCCTAACCCTAACCCTAACCCTAACCCTAACCCTAACCCTAACCCTAACCCTAACCCTAACCCTAACCCTAACCCTAACCCTAACCCTAACCCTAACCCTAACCCTAACCCTAACCCTAACCCTAACCCTAACCCTAACCCTAACCCTAACCCTAACCCTAACCCTAACCCTAACCCTAACCCTAACCCTAACCCTAACCCTAACCCTAACCCTAACCCTAACCCTAACCCTAACCCTAACCCTAACCCTAACCCTAACCCTAACCCTAACCCTAACCCTAACCCTAACCCTAACCCTAACCCTAACCCTAACCCTAACCCTAACCCTAACCCTAACCCTAACCCTAACCCTAACCCTAACCCTAACCCTAACCCTAACCCTAACCCTAACCCTAACCCTAACCCTAACCCTAACCCTAACCCTAACCCTAACCCTAACCCTAACCCTAACCCTAACCCTAACCCTAACCCTAACCCTAACCCTAACCCTAACCCTAACCCTAACCCTAACCCTAACCCTAACCCTAACCCTAACCCTAACCCTAACCCTAACCCTAACCCTAACCCTAACCCTAACCCTAACCCTAACCCTAACCCTAACCCTAACCCTAACCCTA
Organism: Borostomias antarcticus; assembly: GCF_949987555.1. Taxonomy (NCBI): domain Eukaryota; kingdom Metazoa; phylum Chordata; class Actinopteri; order Stomiiformes; family Stomiidae; genus Borostomias; species Borostomias antarcticus. The sequence continues at coordinate 1,426 of NW_028175670.1, forward strand.
ACCCTAACCCTAACCCTAACCCTAACCCTAACCCTAACCCTAACCCTAACCCTAACCCTAACCCTAACCCTAACCCTAACCCTAACCCTAACCCTAACCCTAACCCTAACCCTAACCCTAACCCTAACCCTAACCCTAACCCTAACCCTAACCCTAACCCTAACCCTAACCCTAACCCTAACCCTAACCCTAACCCTAACCCTAACCCTAACCCTAACCCTAACCCTAACCCTAACCCTAACCCTAACCCTAACCCTAACCCTAACCCTAACCCTAACCCTAACCCTAACCCTAACCCTAACCCTAACCCTAACCCTAACCCTAACCCTAACCCTAACCCTAACCCTAACCCTAACCCTAACCCTAACCCTAACCCTAACCCTAACCCTAACCCTAACCCTAACCCTAACCCTAACCCTAACCCTAACCCTAACCCTAACCCTAACCCTAACCCTAACCCTAACCCTAACCCTAACCCTAACCCTAACCCTAACCCTAACCCTAACCCTAACCCTAACCCTAACCCTAACCCTAACCCTAACCCTAACCCTAACCCTAACCCTAACCCTAACCCTAACCCTAACCCTAACCCTAACCCTAACCCTAACCCTAACCCTAACCCTAACCCTAACCCTAACCCTAACCCTAACCCTAACCCTAACCCTAACCCTAACCCTAACCCTAACCCTAACCCTAACCCTAACCCTAACCCTAACCCTAACCCTAACCCTAACCCTAACCCTAACCCTAACCCTAACCCTAACCCTAACCCTAACCCTAACCCTAACCCTAACCCTAACCCTAACCCTAACCCTAACCCTAACCCTAACCCTAACCCTAACCCTAACCCTAACCCTAACCCTAACCCTAACCCTAACCCTAACCCTAACCCTAACCCTAACCCTAACCCTAACCCTAACCCTAACCCTAACCCTAACCCTAACCCTAACCCTAACCCTAACCCTAACCCTAACCCTAACCCTAACCCTAACCCTAACCCTAACCCTAACCCTAACCCTAACCCTAACCCTAACCCTAACCCTAACCCTAACCCTAACCCTAACCCTAACCCTAACCCTAACCCTAACCCTAACCCTAACCCTAACCCTAACCCTAACCCTAACCCTAACCCTAACCCTAACCCTAACCCTAACCCTAACCCTAACCCTAACCCTAACCCTAACCCTAACCCTAACCCTAACCCTAACCCTAACCCTAACCCTAACCCTAACCCTAACCCTAACCCTAACCCTAACCCTAACCCTAACCCTAACCCTAACCCTAACCCTAACCCTAACCCTAACCCTAACCCTAACCCTAACCCTAACCCTAACCCTAACCCTAACCCTAACCCTAACCCTAACCCTAACCCTAACCCTAACCCTAACCCTAACCCTAACCCTAACCCTAACCCTAACCCTAACCCTAACCCTAACCCTAACCCTAACCCTAACCCTAACCCTAACCCTAACCCTAACCCTAACCCTAACCCTAACCCTAACCCTAACCCTAACCCTAACCCTAACCCTAACCCTAACCCTAACCCTAACCCTAACCCTAACCCTAACCCTAACCCTAACCCTAACCCTAACCCTAACCCTAACCCTAACCCTAACCCTAACCCTAACCCTAACCCTAACCCTAACCCTAACCCTAACCCTAACCCTAACCCTAACCCTAACCCTAACCCTAACCCTAACCCTAACCCTAACCCTAACCCTAACCCTAACCCTAACCCTAACCCTAACCCTAACCCTAACCCTAACCCTAACCCTAACCCTAACCCTAACCCTAACCCTAACCCTAACCCTAACCCTAACCCTAACCCTAACCCTAACCCTAACCCTAACCCTAACCCTAACCCTAACCCTAACCCTAACCCTAACCCTAACCCTAACCCTAACCCTAACCCTAACCCTAACCCTAACCCTAACCCTAACCCTAACCCTAACCCTAACCCTAACCCTAACCCTAACCCTAACCCTAACCCTAACCCTAACCCTAACCCTAACCCTAACCCTAACCCTAACCCTAACCCTAACCCTAACCCTAACCCTAACCCTAACCCTAACCCTAACCCTAACCCTAACCCTAACCCTAACCCTAACCCTAACCCTAACCCTAACCCTAACCCTAACCCTAACCCTAACCCTAACCCTAACCCTAACCCTAACCCTAACCCTAACCCTAACCCTAACCCTAACCCTAACCCTAACCCTAACCCTAACCCTAACCCTAACCCTAACCCTAACCCTAACCCTAACCCTAACCCTAACCCTAACCCTAACCCTAACCCTAACCCTAACCCTAACCCTAACCCTAACCCTAACCCTAACCCTAACCCTAACCCTAACCCTAACCCTAACCCTAACCCTAACCCTAACCCTAACCCTAACCCTAACCCTAACCCTAACCCTAACCCTAACCCTAACCCTAACCCTAACCCTAACCCTAACCCTAACCCTAACCCTAACCCTAACCCTAACCCTAACCCTAACCCTAACCCTAACCCTAACCCTAACCCTAACCCTAACCCTAACCCTAACCCTAACCCTAACCCTAACCCTAACCCTAACCCTAACCCTAACCCTAACCCTAACCCTAACCCTAACCCTAACCCTAACCCTAACCCTAACCCTAACCCTAACCCTAACCCTAACCCTAACCCTAACCCTAACCCTAACCCTAACCCTAACCCTAACCCTAACCCTAACCCTAACCCTAACCCTAACCCTAACCCTAACCCTAACCCTAACCCTAACCCTAACCCTAACCCTAACCCTAACCCTAACCCTAACCCTAACCCTAACCCTAACCCTAACCCTAACCCTAACCCTAACCCTAACCCTAACCCTAACCCTAACCCTAACCCTAACCCTAACCCTAACCCTAACCCTAACCCTAACCCTAACCCTAACCCTAACCCTAACCCTAACCCTAACCCTAACCCTAACCCTAACCCTAACCCTAACCCTAACCCTAACCCTAACCCTAACCCTAACCCTAACCCTAACCCTAACCCTAACCCTAACCCTAACCCTAACCCTAACCCTAACCCTAACCCTAACCCTAACCCTAACCCTAACCCTAACCCTAACCCTAACCCTAACCCTAACCCTAACCCTAACCCTAACCCTAACCCTAACCCTAACCCTAACCCTAACCCTAACCCTAACCCTAACCCTAACCCTAACCCTAACCCTAACCCTAACCCTAACCCTAACCCTAACCCTAACCCTAACCCTAACCCTAACCCTAACCCTAACCCTAACCCTAACCCTAACCCTAACCCTAACCCTAACCCTAACCCTAACCCTAACCCTAACCCTAACCCTAACCCTAACCCTAACCCTAACCCTAACCCTAACCCTAACCCTAACCCTAACCCTAACCCTAACCCTAACCCTAACCCTAACCCTAACCCTAACCCTAACCCTAACCCTAACCCTAACCCTAACCCTAACCCTAACCCTAACCCTAACCCTAACCCTAACCCTAACCCTAACCCTAACCCTAACCCTAACCCTAACCCTAACCCTAACCCTAACCCTAACCCTAACCCTAACCCTAACCCTAACCCTAACCCTAACCCTAACCCTAACCCTAACCCTAACCCTAACCCTAACCCTAACCCTAACCCTAACCCTAACCCTAACCCTAACCCTAACCCTAACCCTAACCCTAACCCTAACCCTAACCCTAACCCTAACCCTAACCCTAACCCTAACCCTAACCCTAACCCTAACCCTAACCCTAACCCTAACCCTAACCCTAACCCTAACCCTAACCCTAACCCTAACCCTAACCCTAACCCTAACCCTAACCCTAACCCTAACCCTAACCCTAACCCTAACCCTAACCCTAACCCTAACCCTAACCCTAACCCTAACCCTAACCCTAGGGAACAGCTGGGGGTATCTTAACCCTAACCCTAACCCTAGGGAACAGCTGGGGGTATCTTAACCCTAACCCTAACCCTAGGGAACAGCTGGGGGTATCTTAACCCTAACCCTAACCCTAGGGAACAGCTGGGGGTATCTTAACCCTAACCCTAACCCTAGGGAACAGCTGGGGGTATCTTAACCCTAACCCTAACCCTAGGGAACAGCTGGGGGTATCTTAACCCTAACCCTAACCCTAGGGAACAGCTGGGGGTATCTTAACCCTAACCCTAACCCTAGGGAACAGCTGGGGGTATCTTAACCCTAACCCTAACCCTAGGGAACAGCTGGGGGTATCTTAACCCTAACCCTAACCCTAGGGAACAGCTGGGGGTATCTTAACCCTAACCCTAACCCTAGGGAACAGCTGGGGGTATCTTAACCCTAACCCTAACCCTAGGGAACAGCTGGGGGTATCTTAACCCTAACCCTAACCCTAGGGAACAGCTGGGGGTATCTTAACCCTAACCCTAACCCTAGGGAACAGCTGGGGGTATCTTAACCCTAACCCTAACCCTAGGGAACAGCTGGGGGTATCTTAACCCTAACCCTAACCCTAGGGAACAGCTGGGGGTATCTTAACCCTAACCCTAACCCTAGGGAACAGCTGGGGGTATCTTAACCCTAACCCTAACCCTAGGGAACAGCTGGGGGTATCTTAACCCTAACCCTAACCCTAGGGAACAGCTGGGGGTATCTTAACCCTAACCCTAACCCTAGGGAACAGCTGGGGGTATCTTAACCCTAACCCTAACCCTAGGGAACAGCTGGGGGTATCTTAACCCTAACCCTAACCCTAGGGAACAGCTGGGGGTATCTTAACCCTAACCCTAACCCTAGGGAACAGCTGGGGGTATCTTAACCCTAACCCTAACCCTAGGGAACAGCTGGGGGTATCTTAACCCTAACCCTAACCCTAGGGAACAGCTGGGGGTATCTTAACCCTAACCCTAACCCTAGGGAACAGCTGGGGGTATCTTAACCCTAACCCTAACCCTAGGGAACAGCTGGGGGTATCTTAACCCTAACCCTAACCCTAGGGAACAGCTGGGGGTATCTTAACCCTAACCCTAACCCTAGGGAACAGCTGGGGGTATCTTAACCCTAACCCTAACCCTAGGGAACAGCTGGGGGTATCTTAACCCTAACCCTAACCCTAGGGAACAGCTGGGGGTATCTTAACCCTAACCCTAACCCTAGGGAACAGCTGGGGGTATCTTAACCCTAACCCTAACCCTAGGGAACAGCTGGGGGGTATCTTAACCCTAACCCTAACCCTAGGGAACAGCTGGGGGTATCTTAACCCTAACCCTAACCCTAGGGAACAGCTGGGGGTATCTTAACCCTAACCCTAACCCTAGGGAACAGCTGGGGGGTATCTTAACCCTAACCCTAACCCTAGGGAACAGCTGGGGGGTATCTTAACCCTAACCCTAACCCTAGGGAACAGCTGGGGGGTATCTTAACCCTAACCCTAACCCTAGGGAACAGCTGGGGGGTATCTTAACCCTAACCCTAACCCTAGGGAACAGCTGGGGGGTATCTTAACCCTAACCCTAACCCTAGGGAACAGCTGGGGGGTATCTTAACCCTAACCCTAACCCTAGGGAACAGCTGGGGGGTATCTTAACCCTAACCCTAACCCTAGGGAACAGCTGGGGGGTATCTTAACCCTAACCCTAACCCTAGGGAACAGCTGGGGGGTATCTTAACCCTAACCCTAACCCTAGGGAACAGCTGGGGGGTATCTTAACCCTAACCCTAACCCTAGGGAACAGCTGGGGGGTATCTTAACCCTAACCCTAACCCTAGGGAACAGCTGGGGGGTATCTTAACCCTAACCCTAACCCTAGGGAACAGCTGGGGGGTATCTTAACCCTAACCCTAACCCTAGGGAACAGCTGGGGGGTATCTTAACCCTAACCCTAACCCTAGGGAACAGCTGGGGGTATCTTAACCCTAACCCTAACCCTAGGGAACAGCTGGGGGGTATCTTAACCCTAACCCTAACCCTAGGGAACAGCTGGGGGTATCTTAACCCTAACCCTAACCCTAGGGAACAGCTGGGGGGTATCTTAACCCTAACCCTAACCCTAGGGAACAGCTGGGGGGTATCTTAACCCTAACCCTAACCCTAGGGAACAGCTGGGGGGTATCTTAACCCTAACCCTAACCCTAGGGAACAGCTGGGGGGTATCTTAACCCTAACCCTAACCCTAGGGAACAGCTGGGGGGTATCTTAACCCTAACCCTAACCCTAGGGAACAGCTGGGGGGTATCTTAACCCTAACCCTAACCCTAGGGAACAGCTGGGGGGTATCTTAACCCTAACCCTAACCCTAGGGAACAGCTGGGGGGTATCTTAACCCTAACCCTAACCCTAGGGAACAGCTGGGGGGTATCTTAACCCTAACCCTAACCCTAGGGAACAGCTGGGGGGTATCTTAACCCTAACCCTAACCCTAGGGAACAGCTGGGGGGTATCTTAACCCTAACCCTAACCCTAGGGAACAGCTGGGGGTATCTTAACCCTAACCCTAACCCTAGGGAACAGCTGGGGGGTATCTTAACCCTAACCCTAACCCTAGGGAACAGCTGGGGGGTATCTTAACCCTAACCCTAACCCTAGGGAACAGCTGGGGGGTATCTTAACCCTAACCCTAACCCTAGGGAACAGCTGGGGGGTATCTTAACCCTAACCCTAACCCTAGGGAACAGCTGGGGGTATCTTAACCCTAACCCTAACCCTAGGGAACAGCTGGGGGTATCTTAACCCTAACCCTAACCCTAGGGAACAGCTGGGGGTATCTTAACCCTAACCCTAACCCTAGGGAACAGCTGGGGGTATCTTAACCCTAACCCTAACCCTAGGGAACAGCTGGGGGTATCTTAACCCTAACCCTAACCCTAGGGAACAGCTGGGGGTATCTTAACCCTAACCCTAACCCTAGGGAACAGCTGGGGGTATCTTAACCCTAACCCTAACCCTAGGGAACAGCTGGGGGTATCTTAACCCTAACCCTAACCCTAGGGAACAGCTGGGGGGTATCTTAACCCTAACCCTAACCCTAGGGAACAGCTGGGGGGTATCTTAACCCTAACCCTAACCCTAGGGAACAGCTGGGGGGTATCTTAACCCTAACCCTAACCCTAGGGAACAGCTGGGGGGTATCTTAACCCTAACCCTAACCCTAGGGAACAGCTGGGGGGTATCTTAACCCTAACCCTAACCCTAGGGAACAGCTGGGGGGTATCTTAACCCTAACCCTAACCCTAGGGAACAGCTGGGGGGTATCTTAACCCTAACCCTAACCCTAGGGAACAGCTGGGGGGTATCTTAACCCTAACCCTAACCCTAGGGAACAGCTGGGGGGTATCTTAACCCTAACCCTAACCCTAGGGAACAGCTGGGGGGTATCTTAACCCTAACCCTAACCCTAGGGAACAGCTGGGGGGTATCTTAACCCTAACCCTAACCCTAGGGAACAGCTGGGGGGTATCTTAACCCTAACCCTAACCCTAGGGAACAGCTGGGGGGTATCTTAACCCTAACCCTAACCCTAGGGAACAGCTGGGGGGTATCTTAACCCTAACCCTAACCCTAGGGAACAGCTGGGGGGTATCTTAACCCTAACCCTAACCCTAGGGAACAGCTGGGGGGTATCTTAACCCTAACCCTAACCCTAGGGAACAGCTGGGGGGTATCTTAACCCTAACCCTAACCCTAGGGAACAGCTGGGGGGTATCTTAACCCTAACCCTAACCCTAGGGAACAGCTGGGGGGTATCTTAACCCTAACCCTAACCCTAGGGAACAGCTGGGGGGTATCTTAACCCTAACCCTAACCCTAGGGAACAGCTGGGGGGTATCTTAACCCTAACCCTAACCCTAGGGAACAGCTGGGGGGTATCTTAACCCTAACCCTAACCCTAGGGAACAGCTGGGGGGTATCTTAACCCTAACCCTAACCCTAGGGAACAGCTGGGGGGTATCTTAACCCTAACCCTAACCCTAGGGAACAGCTGGGGGGTATCTTAACCCTAACCCTAACCCTAGGGAACAGCTGGGGGGTATCTTAACCCTAACCCTAACCCTAGGGAACAGCTGGGGGGTATCTTAACCCTAACCCTAACCCTAGGGAACAGCTGGGGGGTATCTTAACCCTAACCCTAACCCTAGGGAACAGCTGGGGGGTATCTTAACCCTAACCCTAACCCTAGGGAACAGCTGGGGGGTATCTTAACCCTAACCCTAACCCTAGGGAACAGCTGGGGGGTATCTTAACCCTAACCCTAACCCTAGGGAACAGCTGGGGGGTATCTTAACCCTAACCCTAACCCTAGGGAACAGCTGGGGGGTATCTTAACCCTAACCCTAACCCTAGGGAACAGCTGGGGGGTATCTTAACCCTAACCCTAACCCTAGGGAACAGCTGGGGGGTATCTTAACCCTAACCCTAACCCTAGGGAACAGCTGGGGGGTATCTTAACCCTAACCCTAACCCTAGGGAACAGCTGGGGGGTATCTTAACCCTAACCCTAACCCTAGGGAACAGCTGGGGGGTATCTTAACCCTAACCCTAACCCTAGGGAACAGCTGGGGGGTATCTTAACCCTAACCCTAACCCTAGGGAACAGCTGGGGGGTATCTTAACCCTAACCCTAACCCTAGGGAACAGCTGGGGGGTATCTTAACCCTAACCCTAACCCTAGGGAACAGCTGGGGGGTATCTTAACCCTAACCCTAACCCTAGGGAACAGCTGGGGGGTATCTTAACCCTAACCCTAACCCTAGGGAACAGCTGGGGGGTATCTTAACCCTAACCCTAACCCTAGGGAACAGCTGGGGGGTATCTTAACCCTAACCCTAACCCTAGGGAACAGCTGGGGGGTATCTTAACCCTAACCCTAACCCTAGGGAACAGCTGGGGGGTATCTTAACCCTAACCCTAACCCTAGGGAACAGCTGGGGGGTATCTTAACCCTAACCCTAACCCTAGGGAACAGCTGGGGGGTATCTTAACCCTAACCCTAACCCTAGGGAACAGCTGGGGGGTATCTTAACCCTAACCCTAACCCTAGGGAACAGCTGGGGGGTATCTTAACCCTAACCCTAACCCTAGGGAACAGCTGGGGGGTATCTTAACCCTAACCCTAACCCTAGGGAACAGCTGGGGGGTATCTTAACCCTAACCCTAACCCTAGGGAACAGCTGGGGGGTATCTTAACCCTAACCCTAACCCTAGGGAACAGCTGGGGGGTATCTTAACCCTAACCCTAACCCTAGGGAACAGCTGGGGGGTATCTTAACCCTAACCCTAACCCTAGGGAACAGCTGGGGGGTATCTTAACCCTAACCCTAACCCTAGGGAACAGCTGGGGGGTATCTTAACCCTAACCCTAACCCTAGGGAACAGCTGGGGGGTATCTTAACCCTAACCCTAACCCTAGGGAACAGCTGGGGGGTATCTTAACCCTAACCCTAACCCTAGGGAACAGCTGGGGGGTATCTTAACCCTAACCCTAACCCTAGGGAACAGCTGGGGGGTATCTTAACCCTAACCCTAACCCTAGGGAACAGCTGGGGGGTATCTTAACCCTAACCCTAACCCTAGGGAACAGCTGGGGGGTATCTTAACCCTAACCCTAACCCTAGGGAACAGCTGGGGGGTATCTTAACCCTAACCCTAACCCTAGGGAACAGCTGGGGGGTATCTTAACCCTAACCCTAACCCTAGGGAACAGCTGGGGGGTATCTTAACCCTAACCCTAACCCTAGGGAACAGCTGGGGGGTATCTTAACCCTAACCCTAACCCTAGGGAACAGCTGGGGGGTATCTTAACCCTAACCCTAACCCTAGGGAACAGCTGGGGGGTATCTTAACCCTAACCCTAACCCTAGGGAACAGCTGGGGGGTATCTTAACCCTAACCCTAACCCTAGGGAACAGCTGGGGGGTATCTTAACCCTAACCCTAACCCTAGGGAACAGCTGGGGGGTATCTTAACCCTAACCCTAACCCTAGGGAACAGCTGGGGGGTATCTTAACCCTAACCCTAACCCTAGGGAACAGCTGGGGGGTATCTTAACCCTAACCCTAACCCTAGGGAACAGCTGGGGGGTATCTTAACCCTAACCCTAACCCTAGGGAACAGCTGGGGGGTATCTTAACCCTAACCCTAACCCTAGGGAACAGCTGGGGGGTATCTTAACCCTAACCCTAACCCTAGGGAACAGCTGGGGGGTATCTTAACCCTAACCCTAACCCTAGGGAACAGCTGGGGGGTATCTTAACCCTAACCCTAACCCTAGGGAACAGCTGGGGGGTATCTTAACCCTAACCCTAACCCTAGGGAACAGCTGGGGGGTATCTTAACCCTAACCCTAACCCTAGGGAACAGCTGGGGGGTATCTTAACCCTAACCCTAACCCTAGGGAACAGCTGGGGGGTATCTTAACCCTAACCCTAACCCTAGGGAACAGCTGGGGGGTATCTTAACCCTAACCCTAACCCTAGGGAACAGCTGGGGGGTATCTTAACCCTAACCCTAACCCTAGGGAACAGCTGGGGGGTATCTTAACCCTAACCCTAACCCTAGGGAACAGCTGGGGGGTATCTTAACCCTAACCCTAACCCTAGGGAACAGCTGGGGGGTATCTTAACCCTAACCCTAACCCTAGGGAACAGCTGGGGGGTATCTTAACCCTAACCCTAACCCTAGGGAACAGCTGGGGGGTATCTTAACCCTAACCCTAACCCTAGGGAACAGCTGGGGGGTATCTTAACCCTAACCCTAACCCTAGGGAACAGCTGGGGGGTATCTTAACCCTAACCCTAACCCTAGGGAACAGCTGGGGGGTATCTTAACCCTAACCCTAACCCTAGGGAACAGCTGGGGGGTATCTTAACCCTAACCCTAACCCTAGGGAACAGCTGGGGGGTATCTTAACCCTAACCCTAACCCTAGGGAACAGCTGGGGGGTATCTTAACCCTAACCCTAACCCTAGGGAACAGCTGGGGGGTATCTTAACCCTAACCCTAACCCTAGGGAACAGCTGGGGGGTATCTTAACCCTAACCCTAACCCTAGGGAACAGCTGGGGGGTATCTTAACCCTAACCCTAACCCTAGGGAACAGCTGGGGGGTATCTTAACCCTAACCCTAACCCTAGGGAACAGCTGGGGGGTATCTTAACCCTAACCCTAACCCTAGGGAACAGCTGGGGGGTATCTTAACCCTAACCCTAACCCTAGGGAACAGCTGGGGGGTATCTTAACCCTAACCCTAACCCTAGGGAACAGCTGGGGGGTATCTTAACCCTAACCCTAACCCTAGGGAACAGCTGGGGGGTATCTTAACCCTAACCCTAACCCTAGGGAACAGCTGGGGGGTATCTTAACCCTAACCCTAACCCTAGGGAACAGCTGGGGGGTATCTTAACCCTAACCCTAACCCTAGGGAACAGCTGGGGGGTATCTTAACCCTAACCCTAACCCTAGGGAACAGCTGGGGGGTATCTTAACCCTAACCCTAACCCTAGGGAACAGCTGGGGGGTATCTTAACCCTAACCCTAACCCTAGGGAACAGCTGGGGGGTATCTTAACCCTAACCCTAACCCTAGGGAACAGCTGGGGGGTATCTTAACCCTAACCCTAACCCTAGGGAACAGCTGGGGGGTATCTTAACCCTAACCCTAACCCTAGGGAACAGCTGGGGGGTATCTTAACCCTAACCCTAACCCTAGGGAACAGCTGGGGGGTATCTTGTCCATAAACCTGGCCCTGGGGGACTCCACCTGGCCCTAGGGTAAAGGAACAAGCCAAAAATTGGTACATTCGCTTATTTGCCATATTCCCCAGGGACAGACAAAGACACACCCTTCTCTTCTCTATGCATACAATAGGAAACATCGACACCTTTGCCTTTAGCCTAAGATGGGCTAATAGCACAGGCCTCGATACTTCCCATTGTGTGCACAGAGAAGAGAAGGGTGTCTTTGTCTGACTCTGGAGAAGATGGCAAATAAGTGAATTAACCAACATTTTGGCTTGTTCCTTTAAGTTAGGGTTCAGTTAAACGTAACAAATTAAATTAACTAGTTACAAATTTGGGAGTTGGAATTCTGGGAAGATGACGTCACTGAGCTTGTTAGGGTTAGTTCAGTACTGCTGAAGGCAACGTCAACTGGAAAATTTCAATCTAATAGCTTGCTAGCTGCGTCACTGAAAGCCAATGTGGGAAAGTAAGTGCCATGCACTTGACCAGGACTATGATCCATCTACTTTAGATCTGTCAGAGAGAGATTCATCACAGCCTACTCCTATCAAAGACCGTAATGCCAAGAGAATGAAAGATGGAGAAAATGACATACCATAATGTCTAGGTCTCCAACCCAACTTCACTTGAAGGGATCAAGCTCAGAAAGGTTTGACAAACAGGATGGAACTCTGACAGAACTCATAGACATTCATGTTGCAATAAGAGCACCAACCCGATAAATAGGGTGAGCAAGTAGAGTTTAATGCTGAGATTAGTTTGCAGAGAAAGGTTTGACAAACAGGATGGAACTCTGACAGAACTCGTAGACATTCATGTTGCAATAAGAGAACCCATCCCGATAAATAGGGTGAGCAAGTAGAGTTTAATGCTGAGATTAGTTTGCAGAGAAAGGTTTGACAAACAGGATGGAACTCTGACAGAACTCGTAGACATTCATGTCGCAATAAGAGTACCCATCCCGATAAATAGGGTGAGCAAGTAGAGTTTAATGCTGAGATTAGTTTGCAGAGAAAGGTTTGACAAACAGGATGGAACTCTGACAGAACTCGTAGACATTCATGTTGCAATAAGAGAACCCATCCCGATAAATAGGGTGAGCAAGTAGAGTTTAATGCTGAGATTAGTTTGCAGAGAAAGGTTTGACAAACAGGATGGAACTCTGACAGAACTCGTAGACATTAATGTTGCAATAAGAGAACCCATCCCGATAAATAGGGTGAGCAAGTAGAGTTTAATGCTGAGATTAGTTTGCAGAGAAGGTTTGACAAACAGGATGGAACTCTGACAGAACTCGTAGACATTCATGTCGCAATAAGAGTACCCATCCCGATAAATAGGGTGAGCAAGTAGAGTTTAATGCTGATTAGTTTGCAGAGAAAGATTTGACAAACAGGATGGAACTCTGACAGAACTCGTAGACATTCATGTCGCAATAAGAGAACCCATCCCGATAAATAGGGTGAGCAAGTAGAGTTTAATGCTGAGATTAGTTTGCAGAGAAAGGTTTGACAAACAGGATGGAACTCTGACAGAACTCATAGACATTCATGTTGCAATAAGATAACCCATCCCGATAAATAGGGTGAGCAAGTAGAGTTTAATGCTGATTAGTTAGCAGAGAAAGTTGTTCACCTCAAAAAACAAGTGTCATCACTCCTGAGAGACAATGAGGAGGTGAAGACCAAAGTCAGAGCTTGAGAGAAGATTGAACTTGTGGGTTAATGGAATGAAAGGAAGACAAATCCGAGTTAGGACGTTCTGTCTCCTTAGCAAGATCGCTCCCCCACTGTCACCAAAGTTGGAGGATGTAGTGGACTTCGGATCGGGAGGAAAGAGGAGTAGACAGTGACAGATGATCATGCAATTCTCTATGCGTCGATATCAGGACGAGTTTGCAAGATCACAAAGACATCTGCAATCTGCAGAGAACACAAGGTTCAAAGAGAACTTCACCAAGGAGGACGTGATGCAAACTGCCCTTTAGTAGACGTTAATTGGGAAAGCAAGAAGATCCGGAGTAAAGTCCTACTAGAGGAGTCCACCCTTAAGTCATTGAATGCCATATCACTGAATTGGACAAGTAAGAAACCTGATCCACATAAGTCGTGTACATCTGAGACTCATGATTGAGGGGAAAATGAGACTTGCTAACTTTGTGGAATTATTTTACTCAGACCACTTTCTTCTCTTTACTGGTTGATCCAATGTTCAAGAGCCAGTTCTCATTGTGTTTAATACAAAATAAACTCAATTGTCATTCAGTTAATTGAACTCACTGGGTCTTCAGAACAGTGTTGAAATAGGCTCTATATTTTTATTTCAGAAGAATAAGGGTTGAAAATATGGTAGTCGTATGCACATCGTTTGTTGTGTGCTGGGTTGACAGGTATTCATGAAAAAGTAGAATAGAACCCGCACACAGACCAAGGCAATCGTGAGTGCAAAAGAGTAGTGTTTATTCCAACGTTTCGACCCTCAGGTCTTTGTCAAGTCAAACACACAAGAGGTGGACTGCCAAGTGTATCAAGGGCTGGCACATTAGGCCCAAGAGTCAGACATGAGACGAGGCCTACGGTGGCAGATCCGGCCCAAGCACCTGGGACAGGCCGGAAAGGTAATAAAATATTATAAGTGGATCCCTCTAAAAAAAACGGATGGATGGATGAATAATGAATGGTCCACACACGGAACTGACCAGGGCCCGGCTAGGTCTGAGGTTAAGGAACCCCCCCGCCTCTCTAGCGAGGGTCTGGCACTTATCAGAAGGAACAAAGGGATAGTGTTGGATGAACTGCCTGAAGACAAACAACTTTCTTGTATGAGGTTGCAAATAGATGTTAAAAGGAGAAGGTGTAATCAAGTAACACTGTTGAGTGAATCATTTATTGGAAATGTAATCACTTAAAGTAGAAGTAGACATTTATAAGTCATGTATCTGTTCTTAGTTGATCTTGACTATGTAACCTCGTACACGTGTGAGACAGTAATGACAATAATGATTGGAGAATGTATCCATGTATCAACTGTGAGTATATAGGTAATGCTTAAAGTAGGATATTTAATAAGATGTTAGACATTTATTCCGTGATGTCTTGCTTTGAGTGAGAGATGTTGAATGCAGGGATTGTTAATCTGCCAGGGAGGAGAGAAGGACTGTTCACCCAAAGAGACGTGACATCAATACCCCTCCCTCCTGGAAGGGGGTTCAAAAAACAGCTTGCAAGGAGAGAGAGGCACTTCTTTCCATCAACAGAGGAGTGGGTGATTAGGCCCGTCCACCCAGGTCGACTAAAGAGGGTCTAACCTGGGCCTTTCCTCCGGAGGGGGAGGTTGAAGAGGAATGCGTGTGTGAGTTGACACTGAGGAGTTGAACTTTGAGCTGTGAGCACGAACAGAGGTCTAAATCAAGTGGCACCGCTCTGACAGAGCGCATTGGAGCACACACACTTGGGAGAAGCATTTTAAGATAAGGCTGTGACTGATCGACTCATGTGATGTGATGGTAGTTTAAGCAATACCATTAGATTCATGAGCCATGGATAACATATGTAGGTAGGGACTTCACATAAGCAATCACCTTGGTCAATAAGTAAGTAGCCTACTCTAACAGTGTACACTTATACACATGGTCAGTTATACAGGGTCAGTGCAATCAGGCAATCAGTTCTGATCGATGACAGCTGTGTAACCAGTCCTCTGCCACCATCTGGTGGTGGTGAAAGACTACTGCAGTAACCATGTCGGTCCTGGAAAAGGTTACATGTACATTGGTACAGAGGCAAACATCTTAACTTAAAACATCTGAATGAAACTCGAAATGAATAAACATGGTGTGCACCATTGAAAATGCATCATAATGGGGTACAAATGTCTAAATGAATATCTAAACAAAAAGATCCAATAACAAAGATGACCTTAAGGGGGGAAACAACCAAAGAAACAGTATGAAGTTAAACCCAATAAAGGGGCTGATTAAGTCTCAAATCATAGATGAGGTTGGATGCTGAAATCCTCATTGAGACTGTTAGGTGCTAGAGAGTTCAGTTCATAGATCCATACCAGCTCACGACAGTAAGAGCCCTCATGTTGCCTCCTCTCCACAGTGAGCCGACTTGCTCAATGCCCATAAACCTGAGTGATGACACGTTGTGGTTGAATAGTCTGAAATGCATGTCCACAGGGCTTTTTTCCATCGCCATGTCTTATGGAGCTCCGAAATACTGGACTTTAGAGCTCTGTCTTGCCAACATACACTAACATAATACGTAATAAATAAATAACGTTCTTGGAAGAGCAAGTTGTGTTGTTTTATCTGATATGACATGTCGCAAGTTGGGGGGTCTTTTGAAGATCAACTTGTGTAACTTTATTTATTTATTACGGTGTCCATATTCTTAGTGTATGTTGGCAAGACAGAGCTCTAAAATACAGGATTTTAGAGCATCGGAGCTCCATAAGACATGGATGAAAAAAGCCCTGTGGCCATGCATTTCAGACTATTCAACCACAATGTCATCACTCAGGTTTATGGGCATTGAGCAAGTCGGCTCACCGCGGGGAGGAGGCAACATGAGGGCTCCTACTGTCGTGAGCTGGCATGGATCTATGAACTGAACTCTAGCACCTAACGGTCTTAATGAGGATTTCAGCATCCAACCTTATCTATGATTTGAGACTTAATCAACCCCTTTATTGGGTTTAACTTCATACCGTTTTTCTTTGGTTGTTTCCCCCCTTTAGTCATTTGTTATTGGATCTTTTTGTTTAGATATTCATTGACATTTGTACCCCGTTATGATGCATTTTTAATGGTGCACACCAAGTTTATTCATTTCGAGTTTCATTCAGATGTGAAGTGAAGATGCTTGCCTCAGCACCAATGCACAAGATGTAACCTTTTCCAAGACCGTCAACTCCTAGACATGGAGTCACTGTAGACCATCGGTTCTAGATGACTGGTAGAACATGACAATGTGGACACTAAAAGAGAGCTATTACAGAGTGTCTGTCTGACAAGTGCCCTCCTGAGTCAGGCACAACTGTGCCTGTAACTGCACATCAAGAGGATCTTGGAAGTTCATTGTGGGATGCCCCAAGATGCTGAACCTGTGTCAGAGGTTCAAGAAGTCAGTGGCTGGTCCCTCTGAGTCCCAGACCTCTGAGGAAGACAAAATCAGAACTGCCAACGTACTTGTTGTCCCCTGACGGTCCAGACCCACTTATAGTGGAAGGTATCAAACCAACTTTTCCAAGCTCAGTAAGTTGGCAAGGAAATGCTTATCAATCCAAGCAAGCTACAGCCAGAGTCTGTAGATACTTTTTCCTGGCCAGAGATCAGTGACACGTTAGATAAACCAGTGTGTGTGAGGGGAGGGGTCGGAAGGTTTCTCATGTTGCCTTTTCTTTGAGAGACGGCCTCAGAAGTGTTTTGTCTATAAAAGCACAAAGCTAATACTCTGTAAGTGGTGCATGTATCAGGATTTTACTTTAACACTTAATACAGAAAAGGAATGTGGTGTTTGGATATAAAAAGGCAGCTACTGGGTTTAGTTTGCCACTGATGTCCATGTATTTAGTTGTGAGGCTCGGAGACGTGAGAGAGACCATCCCACGCCAACATACATGGATATACTCAAAATGCAGGAGTGGAAAGTACTGGCTAGCTAGCCAGATGTATGGAGGATTGGGATGATAAGAAGCTCTGATGGAGGGCTCATCTGAGGACAACCTAGTAGTAGTCCAGAGCATGTTGGAGGCCTTAGCCAGTTGAAGACTGAAGAAAAGGTAAGGAAAGTTCAGCTGACAGATTCATCAGATGGATATACAGGCTGACAAGGCTGTTAGAATAAAAATAAGGCCACATAAGGCCACAGAGTCAGAAGCTTGGAGAAAATTCAATAGTGTGAACAATAGCGTAAATGGTAAATGGACTGCACTTATAGCGCTTTTATCCAAAGCGCTTTACAATGGTGTGAATGGATGCATAAGGCCAATGTGCGCAGCTGCCATGCATGGTGCCAGCCTGTTCATTGGGAGCAATGTGTGGCTCAGTATCTTGCCTAAGGACACTTCGACATGTGGACAGAAGTAGGGATTCGAGCTACCGACCCTATGATGATTGGACAGCCCACTCTACCACTGAGCCACAGCCGCCCAATGTGTTCCAAAGGCATTTGAAGCAAGCAAGCATATTAGCCAAGTACCTCTATTTAGGGAGGCAGGTGGAGTCAATGTAATGCTTTTGACCAGGTAGCAGCTTCTTTACAGTGCCAAAGGGTGTGTGGCCTCTTTTGCTGCAAAGTAAACTCAGGAAAAGGCCAAGAGGTGTTGACTGCACTACTTCTTACAGTTTAGTGCGGTGAGAGTTTTTAATAACTCTTCACTTTGACCTATGGTATAGCTAAATTAACAGACATTGTTCCAGGCATCTGATGGCAGATAAGGAGTTCTTATACAAAGTGTTTGTCCTCAAGAGTGTAAAGACAGTAAAGCTAGTGTTTCGTGCTACTCGAGTCCAAGTCCATTGAACACCATCTTGCCTCTGGCTAACAGAGAAGCTCCAAGGCAGGCAGGCCACAGTAAGCCAGACTACAGGGCTGCCTGTCAGATGTGGCTGTACTGTCACGCTTCCTGTTCACCCTACACTTTCAGCCACAACTCTGGAACGTGCCACCTCCAGATGGTCTCATAAGTCCCATCATGGGCGCCATCAGTGAGGACAAGGAAGAGTAGAGCTATGGTCAGGATATATGTTAGATGATCTAGAATGAAATGGCCAAAATGGCCAGTTGGACTGAATGATGAACTGATTAAAATTTGGGTTGTCAAAGGTCACTGGCCTCACAAAATGTGTTTTTGGCCTGATGAACACAATCTCAAGAAAGGCTTAATGGAATGTGTTCATATTTGGGTAAAATGGCCAATTGGACTCAAGGATTAACTGATCACATTGTGGGGCTCAAAGGTCAAGGGTAACTTGACCTCACAAAAGGTGTTTAGCTAGCTAGCATTGGCATTAGTGTTAGCATTAGCATTAGCTAGTTAGCTAGCAAAGGCATTAGCTAGCTAGTGTTAGCATTAGCATTCACAGTAGCTAGCTAGCATTAGCATTCAAAGGGCCCTTTTGAATGCTAATGCTAGCTAGCTACCGTGAATGCTAATGCTAACACTAGCTAACTAATGCCAGCTAGCGGTAATGCTAATGCTAGCTAGCTAATGCTAATTCTAACACTAATGCTAGCTTTAGCTAGCTAGCATTGGCATTAGTGTTAGCATTAGCATTAGCTAGTTAGCTAGCGAAGGCATTAGCTAGCTAGTGTTAGCATTAGCATTAGCTAGTTAGCTAGCGAAGGCATTAGCTAGCTAGTGTTAGCATTAGCATTCACGGTAGCTAGCTAGCATTAGCATTCAAAAGGGCCTTGTGATGTTTAATGTGGCCCATTTAGTTTAAATAAAGGCTACTACTAGGACACTTCAGGCTGTAGTTTGAGGAGCTGAGTGCTTGCACCTAGCTGATCCTGCACACCTGAGCTGAATGAGCAATCAGCAAGGGCAAAGTGGAGTGGGCTCAAACTCAGAAGAGCTTTGGGGAGGAAAAAGGAAGACTGCATGCTGCCTCATGTAATTGTTTGTTTGAAAGAAGTCGCCCCAAGCAGGAATCAAACCATTGACCTCTCACTTCCAAACCCGGCTCACTAACCACAACACCAAGAGAGCCATTTATCTTAGCACAGCTGTTAGCAGGCCATTGAGGGTTAGGGTCAAATGAAAAAAGGAGCATTAGACCAGTGGCAAGCTGGGGCTGTCAATCCCTGATATGGCCACCAAGCCTACAGATGGCAAAATTGCAGCCGCCCTACAATTACAGCTCCCAGGAGCTGTTTATTGCTTAGTATATGTTTTGTCAACTCAACACACTTGAAAATGAGGTGAAAACCTCAATGTGGCCTCTTGAGTTTAAATAAAGGCTACTACTAGGACCCTTCAGTCTGTAGTTTGAGGAGCTGAGTGCTTGCACCTAGCTGATCCTGCACACCTGAGCTGAATGAGCAATCAGCAAGGGCAAAGTGGAGTGGGCTCAAACTCAGAAGAGCTTTGGGGAGGAAAAAGGAAGACGGCATGCTGCCTCATGTAATTATGTTTGTTTGAAAGAATTCGCCCCAAGCAGGAATCAAACCATTGACCTCTCACTTCCAAACCTGGCTCACTAACCACAACACCGAGAGCCATTTATCTTAGCACAGCTGTTAACAGGCCATAGAGGGCCATTACACTATACCAAGTCCCTCACGTCCTCATGCGCCTCTCCGATGGCCCCACTGCCACTACCCCACTTCCAAAACCAATGTAGCAGAGAATGAACCGACAACCTTTCTGAAAGGGAGTATGGACTTAGGCTCATGAAACCCTAACCCTGTACTCTATTCCTGAGCTGATTAGAGTTGAGTGATTGGACAACTACCAATCCTACATAAATTCCCTCATCTTCAAAACTGCCATTAAGTTGGCTAACTGGGTCCAGACTTCAGGACTTACCGCCCCCAGGCCGGGGGGCTCCCTCGTCGAAGAGTGTGGTGCAAATGTACTGTGCATGGGTAGGGCTAACCCCCAAAGAAGACTGGGTAACGATCAAGGTCCTGATGCCCTGGACCACCACATCCAGCGTGCTGTTCCAAGTGGAACCCTGGAGGGCCGCATACTTACCCCCTGGCCAAACAAACTGCTTGTTGTCACCGTAAGGTTGCCACAGCCGTCCGACCAGAGCCTGAGAAAGGTCCCTCTCTGTGCCTCCTTGCCGGCGGAGGGGTAGTGGTGAGTCTCACCATCCACCCCTCAAGCTTCTACCGGCCGAAGACTCAAGAGAGGTTCCTCTATCTATAAGTCTCTGAACCCTAAACCTCCACATCCGGCGGAGGGGTGGTGGTGGTGAGTCTCACCATCCACCCCACAAGCTTCTACCGGCTGAAGGTTAAGTCCCGTATGAGAGTCTAAGACAGTGCGGTA
Organism: Borostomias antarcticus; assembly: GCF_949987555.1. Classification (NCBI taxonomy): domain Eukaryota; kingdom Metazoa; phylum Chordata; class Actinopteri; order Stomiiformes; family Stomiidae; genus Borostomias; species Borostomias antarcticus. The sequence continues at coordinate 22,151 of NW_028175670.1, forward strand.
TTCCCTGAGAAGTTTTGCGGGCATGCCACATAAACCCCTGAATTCGGCTCCTACACTGTTCAAAGAAACTCACCGACAGACGTGAAGGCCCTAGGATACTCAATACGGATTCGAGCATCGTCAGGCCTTGACTCTGCTGTAAACCACTAGGGGACCCAATTAAACTGAACAGCAAACACACCCATGGTGAAAAAATGAAAAAAATGTAATATTATCTTCCAAAAATATGTATCCCAAACTAAATGTTCATTTGGCATTGGTTTCAGCCTTCCATCTCATTTCCTCATTGTTTTATAAAGGTACAAAGTTTGATTATGGTGAATACCCAGAAAGCAGTGCGGTATTATTCAAACTCCTCCCTAAGTGGGTTAGGGTTAGGGTTAGTGGGCGGGGTTTATGCCAAAAAGGGAATTCTGGGAGTGCAACCGTGACTGGAGATGAGAGGGAAGGAGATGACTATCCCTGCTACAGGTACAGGAGTGCTTCACTTCGTCCTCTTGCTAGAGTTGGTGTTATCATTGCACCCAGGCCAAAGAGATGTGGAGTAGCTGGTCTGAGAAGGTCTTGTTCTCCTGGCAATTACTCATTTAGCAAGAAAGGCTCCAAGAAAACATTGGACCTGAGCAGAAGTGAGCTGTTTGTGGTGGTCTCACACCTCTGGGAATGCCTGAGGAGGAGGACAGACTCTGGGGGCCATCTCCAGTGATCAGGGTGAGACATACTGGAGTGCAATTTATCATGAACATGATTAAGGAAAAGCTCTGAGGTAAAATTGTATGTTAAGTAGCCATGTGTTTTTAATTTTTTGGTCAAAATATCATGATTTCAGTCAGTTTATTGACCATTATTATCAGAAGATACTGAACTAGATATTTTTTAGACTGATTAAAGTTAATTTAGGGTTAGGTTCATATGTCTGCAAAGATATTGCAAATACTATAAGCACATGTCCTTCCCTGCAAGAGATGTAGCATTTTTATTTTGATAAAGCATTGTTAAAACAATATGTCACTGCATTTCTGATCACTTTACTCATAAAGCATAACATGGGAAATATACTGACTTGCTTTTTATATTCTTTTAGCCAAACAGCCATGTGTAATGTCAAGGTGCCTTGCCCAGATGCACTGTGGACTGCACAATGTTATTCAAAAAGTTGAAGGCGTGTCCACTGATGAAGTTCTCTGCTCTTCACCCATTCTGCCATCCTTCCTCTAAGGGCAGCCAAGAGCAGACAGTAGGCAGCATGCAGGGGACGCACCATGGGGACCGATAAAGTGCTCATGTCCGTCTTCATCAGCGACGGACAGCATTAGCGGTGGAAAATAGTTGTCATAAAGAATTGTCATGTTTGTCAAGCATGGATTTGACTTATATTCCCTAGTTAATAGTTGTGGAGACATCCATATATAATTTAATGTAAGGCTACATGAAATGTGCTTTTTTTTTTTACATTGTGGAAATGTTTTTTTCTGCCTAAGTCCCCCATTATTTTAGCTTTTCTTGTGCTCCAGACCAGAACACATTTCATTCACTTTGCAATACTGACAAATAAATAATAGAAATAGTTCATCTAATCCAATTACTAATATTTGACCATCATAGTCAAAAATGTACTACAGCCATTGATATAAAACAAGGCACCAAATATAAATTTTCACAATCATTACCCTTTACCTTAATTCATAACCCCCACCCCCTTTCTCCACTCAAAAACAAATCCCCCACAACTCCTATACACTTTGCTCAGACAAGGCCATCTCTCATCACATAAGGTAGAGCTGGAGGTGTCGTTGTGATGGCAGGTTCAGGCAGCTCCTCCTTGAGATAAACAGCACTTCCAAGGTATAATGTGTGTGTGCGATTACTGAAGGTGAAACTTTCAAAAGGACCCGTTTGAAGACATGTCCAACAAAATCCTTGAAGACACCACATATGTGATAAAGAATCACAATGTCTTCAAAATAAACTAGTTTGTGACATCAAAAAGGAGACACTGCATTTAATTTACATACAGCCACGTTGCCAGTGAAATACAACTCCTATGTATGGGAGAATTTGGCGTGTGTTCATAACAGTGTTCCCCACAGCCCACTGGTCTCATGTGCTATAGTTGTCCTGAAACAGAGCATTGGAGCCAGTTAGAAGTCAGGTTCTGGAGTCTGGTCCACTCCCACACCACTGAGGGAAAGTTGTGAGTATTGTGAGTATTTTTTATGGAAAACACTATGTGCTACTTTAATTTGTATGAATGGTGCTATATAAAGAAAATTACACATTGACATTAAATAAATGACACAGTATTCAGTTGGACATGACTCACAGCTGAACCCCTTGGCTGTGTTCAGACCCTGCAAGCTGGAAACACATCCAGACCAGAGCACACTGACAGAGGCAGAGAGATTGAAAGAGGGAAAGAAACAAAGGGAGAGTTAATTCAACCTTTTTGTATAATTTTCCCCTTTATAAGAATCTACAGTCAACGTTCACTTGAAATGAGGTGAGATCACGTACAAAAATAAAGAGAAAAATGTGATAGAAATCATAGCATACAGCAAAGCAAAATGAGGAAGAAGGAATGATGGATAGATAGACAGGTTATCACCCTAATCAATAACTATTATCCGGGGATGAGGGACCATAACTGGTACCTGATCTATATCCTGGCAGTGGGTGCTGTTCCCATCCATAGCAGGGGTTAGGGTCGCAGCCTACGGTGCAAAGTACACACAGAGAATGGACTGTGAAATCTCCCAACACAGCCTATGCATATGCTGTTTGAGGCTAAAGTGAAGTGTTTCAGATTGGTTGTGTCTGTTGCTGACCATTCCTGCGTTCTTGGTAAGCTGCTGGAGGGGCAGGCCCTGTGTCCATCTCTCCTTGTTCTCAGTCTGTACAGCACAGCAGTTGCAGATAATCACCACAGCGGGAGCTATAGCCTGGGAGCAGGGGGAGAGAGAGTAGGGTGGCAGAAGATCATTATTGCAGACAGGATGTCAAAGTGTGTGTATGTGTGCTCTAACCTGTCCATGCAGTGTGTCAGAAATAGACCTCTGGCATTGAGGCTGTGATGGGACAGTCCGGGGGCGGGGCTGTGCTGGTACAGTCCGGGGCCAGGGGTGTTCTGGGACGGGCCGGGGGCAGGGCTGGGATGGAACAGTCCGGAGCCAGGGGTGGGCTGGGCCAGTCCGGGGCTGGGGGTGGGGGTGTGTGTGATGCTGGTCCAGCTGGTGGGCAGAGCTGAGCGCCTATCAGGATGTCTGTCAGCTTCATCTCCTTCTCACTGAGCTCGCTGCGTACTGTAACTGCATCACTGTCTCTGCTTCATCATCCAAACAGTCAGACCACCTGTGCAGGCAGGCAGGCAGGCAGGCAGGCAGGCAGACACACACACACACACACACACACACACACACACACACACACACAAAGTTAGAATAAGAAAGAAAGAAAGAAAGAAAGAAAGAAAGAAAGAAAGAAAGAAAGAAAGAAAGAAAGAAAGAAAGAAAGAAAGAAAGAAAGAAAGAAAGAAAGAAAGAGTGTCACCCTTACGTCTTTGTTGAGTGGCACCCTGAGGACCTGAGGAAGCTGATCAGCTGAGGTAGAGAGACAGGAGAGACACATGGACTGGCTACATAAAAGTGGGAAAGGATACATTGTTGGCACCTAACAGGACCGGGATAACTGGAGACAAAGATAGGAGGCCCATCTGTGGACGACCCGATGATGATGAAGAATAGCACAGCACAGAGAGTTTTCAGTATGTGATAAAGAAAAGAGTGTCCTTTTTTGCATTTCGTTTTATATGACCTTTTATGTGTTGCACTTTGTCTTGATACTTTTAATGTCTCATGTAAAGCACTTTGAATTGCCTTGTTGCTGAAATGTGCTAGACAAATAAACTTGCCTTGCCTTTCCTAGCAATGCCTCAGCATCACACAGTGTGTATTCTAACCCAATAGCTCATGTAGACCTCCCGTAGAGTGTGCACACTGCATCATAATCTGCTAAGTAGTTCTTCACTATGTCCACAACTGAGAAGAGAGACAGAAGTTAAGGTTGGAATATCATCACCTGCTGCATAGAACATATTGTCCATTACTTCCGGGAGAGAGAGGTCATGAGTAGTGTAGTTCAGAGGGTCTTACCTGCTGTAGGGACCAGCTTGTTGACCTCCTCTATCCTGTCAAATTACATCATCACTCCTCCACTGTGGAGAGAACATGGATGTTAGCAGGGATGTCCTCTGTGAGTCTCCCTAATACACAGACACACTTCAAAAGGTGAAGTCAATACAATTTCCAGTTACCTGGTTACAGCATGAAGTTTTGTGGGCAAGATTATCTGCTCATATTCATCCAAAAACTTGAGCTCATTGGACGGCGCTTCACAGTGCAGATGGACAATGACCTGAATCATACTGTGAAAGCAACCAAATAGTTTTTCAAGGCAAAGACATGGAATGTTCTGCAATGGCCAAGTCAATCACCTGACCTGAATTCTATTGAGCATGCATTGCACTTGCTGAACACAAAACTGAAGGGAAACTGCCCAAATAACAAGCAGTACCTGAAGACAGTTGCAGTACAGGCCTGCCAGAGCATCAACAGGGACAAAACCAGGCATCTGGTGATGTCTATGGGTTCCAGGAAGTACCTCTGCCAGGAGAGGCTCCTCGACCACTGACCAGCAATGATCTCTAACATGTCATCCACTATTCCATGTGATCAGTAGTTGTTCCTTTGATCAACCTTGGAATCAGAGAAGGAAGAAATTATTTGTAAGTTGTTAAACTACAGTTCTGCAGTGAAGCAGAGTAATGTTTGTAAGTCATATTTTTATGAGAATTTACCTTCAGCTTGGTAAAATAGTCACATCCTAGAAGCTGAGCCAGACTAAGTAGGTAGTTGTGACTGGTGTGATGGGCAGACTCATGAGCCAGTAGAGGTGTGTTATGGTAAAATATATTCAACAGAGATGAAGAGATGTCACAGTAGGAAGATAACATAGTGACTTGTTGGAAATATAATTATGAAACAGAAGGTCATTTACAGCTATAGCCACAAGAGGGAGGTAGAGGGCTTTTTTGTCTCTTGTGACTTGTGCTTTTTCCTGGATTTGTGATTCCCTGCTAACCACTCCAATACCCAAGTCATCTGGGGTTAGTGGGTATAAAAGGCTATAATTGTGTTGATAATTGATCCATATCAGCATAAGGGCCATCACAGTTCCTGTGCCAGCCTGGTAGGTACAGAAGATGGTAGGTTTACCTGTGCCAGCCTGGTAGGTAGGTGCTAGGTTTACCTGTGCCAGCCTGGTAGGTAGGTGCTAGGTTTACCTGTGCCAGCCTGGTAGGTTTACCTGTGCCAGCCTGGTAGGTAGGTGATAGGTTTACCTGTGCTAGCCTGGTAGGTAGGTGGTAGGTTTACCTGTGCTAGCCTGGTAGGTAGGTGGTAGGTTAACCTGTGCTAGTCTGGTAGGTAGGTGGTAGGTTAACCTGTGCTAGCCTGGTAGGTAGGTGGTAGGTTTACCTGTGCCGGTCTGGTAGGTAGGTGCTAGGTTTACCTGTGCCAGCCTGGTAGGTAGGTTCTTGGTTTACCTGTGCTAGCCTCGTAGGTAGATGCTAGGTTTACCTGTGCTAGCCTGGTAGGTAGGTGCTAGGTTTACTTGTGATAGCCTGGTAGGTAGGTGCTAGGTTTACCTGTGCCAGCCTGGTAGGTAGGTGGTAGGTTTACCTGTGCTAGCCTGGTAGGTAGGTGCTAGGTTTACCTGTGCTAGTCTGGTAGGTAGGTGCTAGATTTACCTGTGCTAGCCTGGTAGGTAGGTGGTAGGTTTACCTGTGCCAGCCTGGTAGGTAGATGGTAGGTTTACCTGTGCTAGCCTGGTAGGTAGGTGGTAGGTTTACCTGTGCTAGTCTGGTAGGTAGGTGGTAGGTTTACCTGTGCCAGCCTGGTAGGTAGTTGCTAGGTTTACCTGTGCCAGCCTGGTAGGTAGGTGCTAGGTTTACCTGTGCTAGCCTGGTAGGTAGGTGCTAGGTTTACCTGTGCTAGCCTGGTAGGTAGGTGGTAGGTTTACCTGTGCTAGCCTGGTAGGTAGGTGGTAGGTTTACCTGTGCTAGCCTGGTAGGTAGGTGCTAGGTTTACCTGTGCTAGACTGGTAGGTAGGTGCTAGGTTTACCTGTGCTAGCCTGGTAGGTAGGTGCTAGGTTTACCTGTGCTAGCCTGGTAGGTAGGTGATAGGTTTACCTGTGCTAGCCTGGTAGGTAGGTGGTAGGTTTACCTGTGCTAGCCTGGTAGGTAGGTGCTAGGTTTACCTGTGCTAGCCTGGTAGGTAGGTGGTAGGTTTACCTGTGCTAGCCTGGTAGGTAGGTGCTAGGTTTACCTGTGCTAGCCTGGTAGGTAGGTGGTAGGTTTACCTGTGCTAGCCTGGTAGGTAGGTGCTAGGTTTACCTGTGCTAGCCTGGTAGGTAGGTGGTAGGTTTACCTGTGCTAGCCTGGTAGGTAGGTGGTAGGTTTACCTGTGCTAGCCTGGTAGGTAGGTGGTAGGTGGTGCCCGCTGCTGTCAGGCAGACTGGTCTGATGTGGTGGTTGAAGTTGCCAGCTGACCAGAGTTGTAGCAGAGTGACAGGGTTGTTGGTGTCACTGTTGTAGCTGTGATGGTGGGTGACCTGGGAGACCATTCAGGACAGCTTGTTTGGGTCGAGGCTCTGCTTAGTCTGCTGGCCCAGGTGAACTATCAAACTGGACGTACTGATACAGAGAATGGGGACACACACACGACACAGCTGGCTGACACTTCATGCACTCTAAGAGGTTAGGGTTAGGGCTAGACTGAATGTAGGTTGGCATAAAATAATAATAAATGTCAAACGGGAAATTCATATATGATATATTTCTTGCTCAGAAGCCCACTCACATGGAGAGTAAAATCATCCTACCTGCATTACTGCTTGTACTGCTCTTCTTGTGCGTGCACATAGGTATACAATTCAGCAGCAAGCTAAACTCCATTCAAATTAATATTGGTGTTTTATTGGTCCACACGCTCATAGACAATATGAATCAGAGTGAAACTAACAAAATGAACAAAGAGTACTGTAAAAAAATATTAACATACTGTAGAAACGCCTTAGAGCCCATATAGTTTCAGGAAGTCTATATTTAACAATGAATACAAATATGCTAATAATTAGCTAATATCCAACAATACAGATTAAATAGTTCTAAGTTATGCGCAAAGCAAATACTCACAGATGATGCTGCCAAAGGAATGAACAGAAGAAATACTGCAGCAGATTGCTTGTGTAAACATTCAGACATGTGGCTGAAGAACTAAGATGGCGGACTTCCTGTCAAAGTGCATGTAAAACTAGTACAACATTAAGAGACCCTTCATTGTCAAAATAAGAGTACCAGAAAAGAGCCACTAATCTAATTCACTAAACCTGAGGAAATAACACTGCTGCTCCGTCTGTCTGAAGTCCATAGAGCTTCTAATCCCAACTGTTTCCTGTGAATGACATCTCTGATAACAGTAGCACTGGTGTCCTCCTTCCCATCACTCACTGGAACCATGTCCAATAACTGGTAATACACCTTTTTTATTGGTTATAAGGGTTAGGGTTACCTGCCCCTCTTAGTTGATGTATCTGAAAGAAAAGAAACCATCATACATGTGTGGGTTATTAAACATTATGCATATACATGTTTTATATTACTGCCAATGACCATGATGTACCTGACAAGTCCAGCTGTCTACTTAGTGACACATATGTACTTTAGTCAACCTCAAGGCTGATGGCTGGGGATGGAAGTACCTCTGCCAGGATAGGCTCCTCGACCACTGACCACTAATGATCTCTAACATGTCATCCACTATTCCATGTGATCAGCAGTTGTTCCTTTCATCAACCTTGGAATCGGAGAAGTAAGAAATTATGTGTAAGTTGTTAAACTACAGTTGTGCTGTGAAGCAGAGTAATATTTGTAAGTCATATTTTTATGAGAATTTACTTCCAGCTTGGTAAAATAGTCACATCCTAGAAGCTGAGCCAGACTAAGTAGGTATTTGGGATAACTGGTGTGATGGGCAGACTCATGAGCCAGTAGAGGTGTGTTATGGTAATATATATTCAACAGAGATGAAGAGATGTCACAGTAGGAAGATAACTTAGTGACTTGTTGGAAATATAATTATGAAACAGAAGGTCATTTACAGCTATAGCCACAAGAGGGAGGTAGAGGGATTTTTTTGTGTGTTGGCTGTAAGCCGACACATCTAGAAGAGGGAATCCTTTTTGTCGCTTCCTTCCTCCCTTCCTCGGTCCCTGCTGGCGTTGTTGACCTGCAGTTCTATGTTGCTACCACAAGAGGCAGTGGTCCCAGAACATCAAAAGAAAAAGACTCCACAGATTTTCCAGGTCAGCGGTGGCCGAGTGGATAGTGCACTGCCTATCACCGCGAAGGTTGTGAGTTTTGGTGTGGACATACCAAGGTACCTGACATATTTTGTCACTGGATGTTGTAGAAGTTATGTAACGAGCGTGGGTCATATTTGTTAATTATAGACCCTTTTACAGCCTAGTCAGCACAAGTATGCGTATGCAAGCCTTAAGTATCCTCGTCATCACACCTCTGTGTATCGAGTCAAAATCAATAAAACACAATACTGCCGTCAGGTTGTTATTTTTCACCTCCTTAGGAAACCACGCTGTGCTATGAAGCAGGCTGCTCCGGTGTGTTCTCACCATCATTGTGAATCACACTCTAGTAATATCTCACCATCTCCCAGGATATCCAGCTACTGTATCTGCCTTGCTGTTTGCCAGAGGCTTTGCCCCTGCTTTGCAACGGTCCGATGGAGTCGGCTCAAACTTTCTGATTGATTTTAGAAAAATTCCATCCAGTCTGCAGTATAACGAACAATGACACTGAAATTAAACACAGAGAAAATTCACTTCACAAGATTCACAAGACAAGGCATTACATTACATTACATTACAGTCATTTAGCAGACGCTTTTATCCAAAGCGACTAACAATAATTGCATTTAACGTAGGAAGAGCCAATGTACTACTACTTGCCAGAACTCACAAGTGCATTTTCTTTCTAAAACAAACAAGTGACCAAGAGCATAATCTAGTGCTGAAGGCAAAGTGCAAGAATCAATATCTAAAGTACAGTGCAATATAATATAATAAGTGCTTAGGTGGGAGGATTGTTGTAGTACTTCTTGAAGAGATGAGTTTTGAGCCTGCGACGAAAGATGGGCAGCGACTCTGCTGTCCTGACATCAGTGGGCAGCTCATTCCACCACTGCGGGGCCAGGACAGAGAAGAGCCGTGACCGTGTCGATCGACCGCAGGAGCCTCGGAGTGACGGGGCAACCAGTCGCCCTGAGGTAGCAGAGCGTAGTGGTCGGGAGGGGATGTAGGGTTTGACCATGGCCTGGAGGTAGGAGGGGGCTGTTCCTTTCATTGCCCTGTAGGTTAGCGCCAGAGTTTTAAACTGGATGCGAGCCGCTACAGGGAGCCAGTGTAGAGAACGGAGGAGGGAAGTTGTGTGGGAGAATTTGGGGTGGTTGAACACCAGGCGAGCAGCAGCTTTCTGGACAAGTTCCAGAGGTTTAATGGCTGACGCCGGTGCCCCCGCGAGGAGGGAGTTGCAGTAGTCCAGGCGGGAGATGACCAGGGCCTGGATGAGTACCTGCGCCGTTTCATTAGTGAGGAAAGGGCGAATCCTCCTGATGTTGTAGAGCATGAATCTGCAGGAACGTGTGACGGATGTGACATGTGAGGAAAATGACAGTTGGTCATCCAGGGTCACACCCAGATTCCTCGCAGTCCGAGTCGGGGTCACCACTGTGTCTTCAATGCATCCATTACCTCCACTTCTTTTTATTACCTTCATAGGCCAGTGTCATGATCATCACTCTCCAATGGAGGAGCACAATAAAGGTGTAATGGGATGCATTGTTGACATTTTATTTACACAATGATGAACCAACTAACTAAGCTGCACTGTAATATGCACATCAAATAGGCTGCTTGCTGTCACATTCACTTTCGAACTCCACTCCAACTTAGATTTTTAGATTACATCTGACTTCTCATGCCAAGCATTGCAGTGATGTCAACAGGAGGTTGAGAATTGCAGGTCATGCTAGTAGATATAGTTACAATGAGCAGGACATCTTTTTTATCGCTGCATTCATTAGGTTGAGAGCTTTATGCCAGTTCAAATCCCATGTCTCTGTGACCTTCCCATGTTGAGATATGGCTGTTTCAATTCCCCCCATTGAAAATGAATAGGGGGAATTTTTCGCTCCTGAGCCTAAGACCAAAAAATGAATGGAGGTGAATGCCTGGCCGTGTTTGGGTGGCTTGTGGACCCACCCTGTGATTCGGATCCACTCCAATATTTAATGGGTTCTATGGTGGCCCATACTACACCCTTCCATCAAGTTTCATGAAAATCGGTCTGGTAGTTTTTGTGTAATCCTGTTAACAATTAACAAATAAACCCATGAATAAACCAACACACGGCACCAAAAACATTACCTCTCGCCCTGCGCTGTCGTTGGGGCGGAGGTAATACTATTATAAGTGAAGACAGTTCACGAACGATAAAAGCCTTTTCTCCGAGGTGGCTTCACTTGCAGCCCCCCACCTCATATCAAAATCACTTTTTTTGCACTTAAATAGCACATAGACATATCCCTGAATACCGCCGTGGACCAGGGCTAAAGCCATGCCTCCAGCACGCTATCATATAATGAAATCTGCCTCCCAAGCTTCTGCAGAGGAGACCAGCAGCATTTGATGGCATGCTTAAGCAGCACTATATTCTAACTCACCCTACCCATTGGCCATTATGAATCACCACCCTCACGCTGATCTGCAGGGAAGGAATCATTTATTTATTTTTTAAATCCTAAAATAATATTTTTCATTTTTTACCAATGTGAATTATTTATGGTGAGTATTAAAGATGCAGGATACACAGATCGGGTTAGGGTTAGGGTGGGTTAGGGGAGGAGAGGGGAGTTGTGATCCCGGTAGATGCTGATACAGCGAGGATGAGTGGACCTGCGGAGGCTCTCCATTCCAACAGCCCCAGCCTCCCCTCCTCCGCCCTTTGAAGACCCCCCCCCCCGAACACCCCCAACTGCAGATTCACAATTCCCCTGCCTCTGCTGCACCGTTCTGCATCATTCCCAACACAAGAGTGAAAAAAAAGGCAGCGAAGTGTTGGATGGATCATTGAAGAAAGTTTGGGTTTCTATTCCCCTGGCTCCATATAGACTGGCTGAATATTGTTGGAACATTAGATTAGTCCTTAACACATACTGGGTGAGGTGGTTGCTTTATCTGACATCTGGAGAGGGTTAAAGGACTATGCTCGTTTTTGACAACCTGGACCTTATTTACGACATATTATAAGAAGTTTGACTCACCCAGATCACTTTTGTGTTGTTCGGAGGCCGGTAGAAGAAATTTAAAATCCAGCGCGAGCCAGTATATCCATGTAATGGCGGCGCACGGGGCAAAGGGAATGCAGTTTCTAAAAATCCATTTTCGGCCGCTAAACGGTTGTTTTCATCAATCACATTGCATGAATCGACAGTTGATATTCCTCTACGCGAGCCATTCTTTCGGTTTTCAAATACGTGGTCTGTAGCCACTGTAATATGATCTTTACACTGGCTATGCTCCCTCACATTCTCTGCGCTACGATCGGATTGTTGCTGACGAATGACGACGACAATATTCTCGGCACCAACTACGATCGTAGCGCAGAAAATGTGAGCCGGAGAATAGCAGGCTGCGCGCTGGCCTGTGCGCATGCGTGCTGGAGCAAGTGGGGGAGAGGCTTGTAAAGATCATTACAGTGGCTTCAGACCACGTATTTGAAAACCAACCGAAAGAATGGCTCGCGTAGAGGAATATCAACTGTCGATTCATGCAATGTGATTGATGAAAACAACCGTTTAGCGGCCGAAAATGGATTTTGAGAAGCTGCATTCCCTATGCCCCGTGCGCCGCCATTACATGGATATACTGGCTCGCGCTGGATTTTAAATTTCTTCTACCGGCCTCCGAACAACACAAAAGTGATCTGGGTGAGTCAAACTTCTTATAATATGTCGTAAATAAGGTCCAGGTTGTCAAAAACAAGCATAGTCCTTTAAAGTCCTCCATCATACTTATCCTTTAAAAAAAAAAAAAAAAAAAATTAACATTTGAAAAAACCCAAATGGGTTAGAATTTACACCAGTGGAATCTGACCATGTGATTTTCTGTAACAAATCTTCAAGTAAGCACAATATACAAGTTGTGTACATGTACATACTGGGGTCTGATACGGTGCAGAGACTACTGCAGTTGTACAGGGTTGGGAGCGACAAAGATCTTTACCGACCTCTAGTCGCTGATTCACAGAAAAACAAGTAGCGGATGTTTCAAACCACAAGGTAAAATCTCAAGATACTGACACTGCAAATGGCAATGTATTTGGGAAATACAATTGGGAGTAATTTCACTGAATCTGTGACACATTCGTGAATTGACACAAACGTTACTCTTATATATTTGTCTATCACTCCAGTACACAATGTGATGGAAGGTTTCATCTTGTCAGATATTTTCTAGGCTATATCACACACTGACTCCCTGAGTGTCAGTCAGTGTAAATAAGGCACTGACACTTTCTTGAAAATGTTTCAAATGTTTGAGTGCAACACCATTACAGGTAATACTTTCCTTTCACATCCAAGATCAGAAGATTTGCTTAATTGACTTAAATCATTGCATCACAGTACCACAAGGGAAGATGAGACGTATCAATCAAAATCTCAAGTCATAGTCTAGAAGCAGTGTGTAAACAAACAAACATTCATTGGCCCTTATTTACAACTTTGCTTCTTCAGACAGTGGGAAACCTGTGTTTTCTGATATTCTCATTTCTCCTACTGTACACGTGCACATGAACACAAGGCACAGTCAAAGTCCCCAGGACATCCAGGCAGATCCAGTCTCGAAACTCATTCATGAGGAGAGTACAGCAGTCACAATGTGTCCTCAGTCAATAGTCCTGTCCCTAACAGATCCACCAGCTCAGGAATCAGGGTAGAGGACTAACATTCCACACTGTCCAGCACGCTTGACCCTCCTGTCACTGGCCTGGTCCTGCGTGTCCTGAGATCCTGGGGGCCCTCCAGGGGAACTGTGAAACCCTCAGCTGGGGACCTGGCTGTCTGGGTCTGAGTCTAGTTCTGGGTCAGAGTCTGAGGCCTCAGCCTCGTCAGCGGAGGCAGTGAGGGCTGGGTAGGGCCGGGGCTGGTCCAGGTTGACGTAGGTGACCTTCAGGTTGATGTAGTGCTCTCCCTCCAGGCAGGACAGGATCCCCTGCACCTTCTGGACCAGCATGTTGAAATCAGGCCGGAGCTCAGGCTCGGGGGCCCAGCACTTGAGCATGATGGAGTACCTAACAAAACAAAAACAACGACAGAAATCAACAACCAGACTTGTCTGAGCACTCAACAGTGTCAGGAGGACAGATAGCGAGGATAGACCGACATTTACAAGACAAGAGTTGAGCCTCTCTTGACTCCAACCGCTGGGTATAAACAGTGTCCACTTACAGGGCGTCGGGGCAGAACTGTGGCTGGAGCAGCCTGCGTCCCTTTAACAGGTAGTGGGTGATATCATAGGGGTCCACATCAGGATAGGGGCTGGTTCCTCTGGTCAACAGCTCCCACAGCAATACCCCAAAGGACCACTAGATGGACAGAGAGCGTGAGTTCGGGTGACTGGAACAGTGCAGTAGTTAAAGTGACCAAAGCCGAGGATCTGGAACTGGATGCGTCTACTCACCACATCAGACTTGGTGGTGAACTTCTGTGTCTGCAGGCTCTCTATAGCCATCCACTTGACTGGCAACTTGGCCTTCTTGTGATCCTGGACGCTGTAGTACTCCTTGTCGAGGACGTCCCTGGCCATCCCAAAATCTGCCACCTTCACGGTGTAGGATTCATCTAGCCTGCATAGAGAATGGGTTGTTAACGAAACCCTGGACAGAGGACCAGGACTTCTGTATTACCCATCTGGGTTCAAGATCACCAGGACTCACATGCAGTTCCTTGCTGCCAGATCTCTGTGTACAAACTTCTTCTGGGCCAGGTACTCCATCCCCTTGGCAACCTGCAGGCCGAACCCAATCAGATCCTTCACTGTTGGGTTCTGCAAACAGAGAGATAACACCCACTCAGTCATTATCTACAGAACAGGAAAAATACAAATATAATAGTTCCGAATCAAGTATAGTACTGTAGGTTAAGCGTTACATGTTCTGTGAGGGTAGGGGAGGAGCTTACCCTCCTCTCACAGCGTATGAAGTGGCGCAGGTCCCCATGCTTCATGTAGGGCAGCACCACCAGGGGAAGCCCCTCGTCAGGCAGCAGGATGCCCAGTAGAGACAGAACGTTAGTGTGGTGGAAGCCCTTCATCAGGATGCCTTCTCTCAGGAACTGCTCTACCTCCCCCAGGTCTGTGATCCCTGGGAACGCACACATACATTAACATGATACATTACATTACAGTAATTTGGCTTCTGTCCAAAGCAACTTATAATAATTGCATTTAACGCAGGAAGTCAGTGTACTACTACTCGCCAGAACTCACAAGTGCATCGCCTTTCTAAAGAAGTGACTAATAGCCTAATCTAGTGCTAAAGTTAAAGTGCACAACTGTCACTGATGTTGCAAAGGCTTAAACAAACTCATACTGTTCAATGTTCACATACTATTCAATGATTTCACAGCACAGTGGATTTCTTGGTTGTTCTGGTCCCTCAGATAGCCGTGGTAAACTGTCCCAAAGTGGCCTGTTTCAAAACAAATGATTCTTACTGGAGATGTGTATAAAACAGTGAGCACATAATGGCCATGATTGAATGGATGGAAATGGAATTACAGTAGATGAGTCCAGCCATGAGCCAAGGATCAACAACGGCAATCTAGTCTCACCTTTGCCAATGATCTGGCTGTGCTGGACGTTGAGCATGTCGGCTGGGATCAGCACATCCTTGACCTCTTCCAGGAGCTCTGGGCGCATGCTGGCCACGGTGACCCTGTCGGGGGTCATCAGGGGCACTGCCAGGTGGTCGTAGCTGGCAGCATAGAGCAGGCTGTGGAAAGCAATGGCCCCTGAGCCTGACGTCTGGCTGGACAAGTCTACAGCAAAGGTGATAGACCGAGAGAGAGAGCGAAAGGGAGAGAGAGAGAGAGAGAGAGAGAGAGAGGGAGAGAGAGAGAGAATGTTTGTCTGGATGAATCTGTGTGTTGGAAGGATGGATGGATGAATGGTTGGATAAGTAGGTGGCTGAATGACGTGGATGAATGGGTGAAAGCTGATTAGATGCCCTGAGCGCCATCTCTCACCTCGCCTATAGTCACCTGTGGGGGATATGTCAGCGTTACTGACTCGGCTACGGGTAGAGAACCTTGACAAACGATTCTCTACCTTGGCTGAAAAACATCACAATGACAATCAGAACAGATGACAGACCCGAACGCCGCACTCGGTGTCATCAGATCATTAAATAATCAACACGGACGACTAGAAGGTTCCAGTCATCCATCACTCACCTTTCTTCTTCCTCCTCTGGTGTTTCATAATGACGAATGCGAGCGCAGCACCCACTACCAAGGCTGCGAAGATGCCCAGCACGATGCCTGCTATGGTCGAGGTGTTGTTGGCAAACACCACTGTGCCCACGTTATAGACAACCCCGTTCACATAAACCTAGCCCAGAAAGGAAGGTCTCAATCAACAGTCTGAAACAACTCCAAGCTACGTTGCAAACTTAAAAACACGAATATGGTGGTCTAGTGAATTCAGTTGAAGCCACGAGGCAAAGTTCCTCACCTTGACGGACGCACCCTCGCTGGGAATGACCAGGTCTTTGGGGATCCTGCAGGTCAGTTCGTTCTCCAGAACCTGGACGTTACAGTCCACGTCCTCGATGGTCATGATGATGGCCATGCAGGCGCTCGCCAGGCTCAGCTTGGCGTGCTGCGCGACAGGGAATAGGAACTGCGGCGTCAAGAGCGGCAACCGTATCGCCGTTTATCTGGCGGTTGTGTTTTTTTGGCGCCGAGTGCGAGCTTGGCTGTGTGTGTGTGAACGTACGTGCAGGGAAACCTCATCCTGTCCTGGGCTCAGGCTCAGCACGTTGCCTTCGCGCTCGAAGGGGAAGACGCTGGCGTCGGGGAAGTACTCGAAACGTCTCCTCAGCAGGCCCCGGGCCCCGTCCATGTCGAAGGAGATCCGCCCCAACTCTGTTTCGTTCCTGGGGAACACCGGGGCCAGGCACTCCAGATGCGTTGCATTCCCTGTGCCGTGGCACACCTGGGTTGGAACACAAAGGAAGTTTGTGACCGGGAACGGCAGCCCGTCTCCTTTGTGAGAGCAACAACGCTCTTGACCAATGAAATGAGTGCACAGATGTCTAATGTAGGGTGAATGGTAAATGTGACGTTCTGTCTCACCCTATGAAGAGGCTCCTGGGAGGGGTTGTTGGATATGTAGCGAATAACTGTCTTGTACACAGAGTCCAGATTCTTGCCTTTGATTATGATTTTAGTTCCCCTGAATGACAGGGTTAAACACACAAATGTACACATTTAGTTATATTGTATTCTATGGGGGAATATTCAAATAGAAATCGAGGCATATAAAATGAATGACAGTCAATGGCATTGATGTATCTAATGTAATGTGGTTTGGATTAACTGATAAAACAGCTTGGTGAGTGGTATAACCTACCTTCTGAAACTGCAGGCAGGGACAAGCCCAGTAACCACAGGGTTCTCCTTATATAGGAACATCTTGGTGGAGGACGCCTCAGACTTATCGATTAGTACCTTCACAGGCACCTTGGTCACGCCTCCCAGGGCTTTGGACAGGCAGACGATGGAGGACGTCACCCCGCTGCCCGCTGAGACACTGAGAAAAATGGACAACACAGATGTGAAAATGCACGCATTCTGACCCGGGCTGAACATAGTACAGCAAAAAAAACATGTCCATAATTACCTAGTGTTGGAGCATTCTTGACCACCGATAGTGACAATCTGTCTCGTCCCGGCGTTTAAGTGGCGTCCAGTCAGTGTGATCAGAGTCCCCCCTACCCGAGGGCCGTAGTCTGGCCTGATCTCCGTTAAACTGGGCTCCTGGACAGAGCCATCACCACGTTAGTGTGTTTAAACTCTCCTGTGCTACAGCGTTTCAAGATGAAGGATCAAAGATGTGACTCTCTCACCACAAAGAAGAAGCCCGGCCTCTGGGCTTGGCCCTCAATGAAGTAGCGGCCCTTCCTCTCGTGCACCTCCACTGTGACGTTGAGGGCCTGGGACGGCGCCGTGTCCTGGCGATGAAGTCGGCACACCAGCCTGGAGGGGGAGGCAGGGTGGCAGGTCACTAATGGCTCTGTACAACATCACCCTAGATCTTTAACATTATGTACCGTGCATCCGTAAAGTATTCATATCCCTTTTTCCACATGTTGTTATGCTGCCTTATTCCAAAACTGATTAAACTCAAAATGTTCTCAAAAATCTACACACAACACCCCATAATGACAATGTGAAAAAAGTTGTAGAATTATCCGCAAAAAAACAAACAAAAAAAACCTGAAATATCACATATACCTATATAGTATTCAGCACACACCCTTTACTCAGTACTTTGTTGAGGCACCTTTAGTAGTGATTACAGCCTCAAGTCTTTTGGGGTATGACGCTATAAGCTTGGCACACCTGTATTTGGGGTATTTCTCCCATTCTTCTCTGCAGATCCTCTCAATCTCTGTCAGGTTAGATAGGGAGCATCGCTGCACAGCTGTTTTCAGGTCTTTCCAGAGATGTTCAATCAGGTTCAATTCTGCACTCTGGCTGGGCCACTCAGTGACATTCACAGACTTGTTCCGAAGCCACTCCTTTGTTGTTTTGGTATTTTTAATACATTTGCAAAAATGTTTTCACTTTGTCATTATGGCAAAGTATTGTGTGTAGATTTTTGAGAAAACTAACAATGCAAGTTGCAGTTAACATTCAGTTGACCTTTGACATTTGAATACCAAAATCTAATCCAATTAATCTAATTAAATCCAACTGGACATTTTGGCCAAATATGTACAAATTCTGGTCAAGCCTTTCTTGAGATATTGTGTTCATCAGGCCAAAAACACATTTTGTGAGGTCACAGTGACCATGAACTTTGACCACCAAAATCGAATCAGTTCTTCATTCAGTCCAATAGGACATTTTGGCCAAATATGAACACATTCTGTCAAGCCATTCCTGAGATATCGTGTTCACTAGACCAAAAACGCCTTTTGGGAGGTCACAGTTACCCTTGACATTTGACCTTTGACCCCCACGATCTAAGCAGTTCATCCTTGAGTGCCATTGAACATTTGCACCAAAGGGGAAGAAATGCTGTCAATGCCTTCTCAAGATATTGCATTAACAAACATCGTATGGACGGACGGACGGACGGACAACCCGAAACCATAATGCTATCGCCTGGCGGAGGCATACAAATAATTTAATCCATTTTGGAATAAGGCTATAACATAACAACATGAAAAAGTGAAGGAGTATGAGTACTTTCCAGATGCTCTGTGTATTGTGTATATTCAATTGTACTGAAAAAGGAGTTACAGCTAATAATGCCTTTATGAGGGTAGTACAGCTCAGCTATACAGTACAGTATGTGTGCTGTGTGTATGTCCAGGTGAATGTGTTTGGTGTGTGTATCAAATCAAATCAAACTTTATTTGTATAGCGCATTTCATACACAGAGGCAACACAATGCGCTTTACAGAGAGCAATGTGGGGTGGGCATAGGTCCCATCCCTACGTATTCCAGAGGGAAGCAAAAAAACAGTTTCACCCGGGCGCCAGAAAAGTGAGCTGTAAAAATTATTCCCTGACCTCTCTCAACGAGACATTTACAGAGCAGTAAACATGGGCTAAATACTTCATAAGAGAGACATGACTAACAGTAGAGTGCACAAATAGTTACAGAGAAGTTGCCGAAATGGAAGGCCATTATGTGTTAGCTATCCCTGTAGTCTCTAATGTGAATCATATAGCAAAACATGTATGTGTGTGTATGTGTGTGTGTGTGTGTGTGTGTGTGCGCGCGCGTGTGTATTACTTACTGTGTGCTGTTGCTTTTCTCTGGCAGAACAGAACAGAGGGTCTCTCCCACTCTCACCAGGTGGGTCCTCTCGTTGAAGGCTGTTGATGACTGGAACTCCCAACCACACAGCTTCAGCTCTGTCTCACCAGCAGGGGGCGCTGTCTTTGGGAAAAACTACAGAGAAGACAACACCCATTCAGAATGATTCAGAATCCCTTTCATTCTGAATATGAATGGGCCGTTTTCAACAAAAACTATTTAAGCTATTTTATGGCAGTTTTCCACTGAACATTTTCAAATTGGATGCCTTGGATGTCTCATTGGGCAATTTCTGAAATGTGATGAATTAATTTGAAGCTTGAAGTCTGTGTATGTTTTAAATACGTTTGCCATAATGTGAATGTGTGAAGTGCATTGATTTGTAATGCTTTTGTATTTTTTTATGATTTTAAATACTGTCTGAATATGTGTAACCAGGGAACATTCGGAATGGGTTCTCCTGGATAAATAAATTTTCAAAACGATAGCAGTGAACCTTGCCTCTGTGAGGATAGGGGGACAGGATGCTTTGTTCCACTGACTGGGGTTAGGGTTGGGGTTGGGGTTAGGGTTAGGGTCACACTCCTGCTGGCGCGAGCAGGCTCCCGAGCACCAGCCACAGCTCATGAACTCCGGGGCCTTCAGAAGACACTCGGAGCAGGTGAGGTAGTGAGCACAGCCTGGTCCTGTAGGAGACACACTGACCATCTGACCGAGAGAGAGAGGGAGAGAGAGAAGGAGAGAGAGGGAGAGAGAGAAGGAGAGAGAGGGAGAGAGTTCAGAAGTTCCGTTTCAGTTCAGTTTACTTTATTCGTACCTCGAGTCATCTATACAACAAACAGACAATAGTCAAACATAATACTAGAAACCATAGTTTGAAATAAAAATAAGTTGAAGTGAAATCATCACTAAAACCCCTTCAGACAAAAGATAATACAATAGAAACTACTCATCGTCTGTGCAATGTTGCTAATACTGAGTGATGGCTGCTGGGAAAAGGCTAGTGTTATGATGTTTTGTACTGCACTTTGGGACTATAAATCTTCGTTGGAAGAAGCTGGAATCTGCTGTGCAGAGGGTAGGTTTTAAAATCGAGTCCATTATCCACTCCAACTGTCCTGTGTACAGGGGCGTTGGGTCAAGCTGTGGCTCACCTATCAGCCTACTAGACCATTTAACAATTTGACTCAGTGAGATTCTGTTCTTTAAGGATGGGTTTCCAAACCATGACACCAAAGAAAAGGATCAAATAGATTCAATGAAAGCACGATAAAATAAGGTCATCATGGTTTTGTCATCGTGAAAATAAGACAGGTACCTTAGACAGAACAAACGCTGATGCCCCTTGCACATATTCCACTGTCTGACCCCCAATGGATGTGACTTTGTGTGTGTGGGCGTGTCTTCTAAAATCAATGAACATGTATTTAGTCTTAGATATGTTTAACTGAAGACAGGACTCCTCGCACAGCTTGACAAAGTCGTCGATGACTGGGCCTCATTATCCTGGAGCTGGCTAACAATAACAGAGCCATCTACATACGTTAACATGGTTCTATTCTTACACCCGCTCTGACACATATTTACGTAGAGGATAAATAACGAGTGAAAGGACACATCCTTGTGGGGAGCCAGCTGAGGAGCAAACTTGGTCAGACAGGACTCCATTTACCCTCACTCTTTGTGTCCTATCAGTTAAAAAGTCAAGGAAAGAGGGAGAGGGAGAGAGAGAGAGAGAGAAGGATATACCATAATGAGATATACAACACCGACAGAGTGTGAGAAGGCACCACAAAAAGATCTGTATGCCACAGAGGTCAGAGGTTAGAAACAAGCTGTTTGCAGTAAAACAACATCGACGGACGTACCTTGTTTCCTACCGCAAAGAGCAGGGAGTCCTCTGAGAGCACGGCCGCTGTCCTGGACACCCTGCTGCCTCCCAGGGAGTAGTTGGCATACACCAAGGGGCTGGAGTGTCTCAGGATCACCTGAGGGGTTAGGGTTAGGGTTAGTCACCATACTGCTGAGCCATGGAGAACTCAACGTGTCTCAGGATCACCTGAGGGGACCACAGTCAGACTGCTGAGCCATGGAGAACTCAACGTGTCTCAGGATCACCTGAGGGGACCACAGTCAGACTGCTGAGCCATGGAGAACTCAACGTTAAACAGACGCCACCAGCGTCGCTCGTCAGTATTGCTTCCACCGTCACTCGCTGGATTCGGCCACCTCCATGAAGCACTGCTTTAGCCAGCAGGGCCGTATTAAACTATTCAGTCACACTTTATAATAAGGGTCATAAAAAACCTTAGTTAACTGTTAACTAATGCTAATTTAGGGTTAGGTTACGTTACTAATGTTAATTAATACCTTAGTTAAGGTTAGAGTTAGGGTTAGGTGAGTTAACCTTAGTTAACATAAATAACATTAGTAAATGGTTAATAGAGACATTAGTTAACTGTTACTTAATGCTTAATAATGCATTAACCAACGCTTATTAATGTGCCCTTATTGTAAAGTGTTACCAACTATTCTATCACCCTGGGCCCTTTGTCTCGGGGGGCCCTCCCGTTAAACTAACCATTTAGAATACTTTACAATTGAGGCTCCACCACAGTAATAATAATTATTATTATTATGAATTGGATTTATATAGCGCCCTTCATGATACCCAGAGCGCTTAACAGAGTCCAGTATTCATTCAGACAGTCATACCGATGGTGGTAAGCTACATCTGTAGCCACAGCTGCCCTGGGGCAGACAATCAGCGCCTACGGCCCCTCCGACCACCACCAATATTCATTCATTCATTCACATCTATATGTTGCATGTGTTTATGATTAGATGGTTAGATATGGACACATGTCCTACTGCCTCACACGACCCAGGGGCATAGGCCTTGGGCCTCCATGGAAAATACTATACTGCACTTGGTGACATCCAGTCCACACAACATCCCTCTAGCCTTAAGCGATCCTGCAGTGTTACAGCGGTGTTGCTGCTGGTGTTTCCTGCTCTGCCACCAGCTGTCTGGGTGTACCTGCAGCATGCGTCCGTCATCCGTGCCGATGTGTGCCAGGGTGTCATCTCCCAGGGTGGTGACCAGGATGGAGGTGAGCAGAACGTTCCTCATCATGCTGTTGAAGATGTCCACCCGTTTGAAGGGCTGGGACACCAGGGTGGCCTTTTCCTGGCACGACACGCTGTTGTTTGAGCTCTGTGTGGCCCAAAAGGGACAGACACCTCAATGACAGGGCATAAATATTCAGGCATTTCCGTTTTCCGAAAAACGAATTAATTCCGAAATTAATTCGTTTTTCTTTCTCTCTCTCACGCCCACACACACACACACACACACACACACACACACACACACACACACACACACACACACACACACACACGCACACACAGAGAAAGACCAGATATAATCATTCATTTAAAGAGCATGTGCCTCTGCCCCTGGCACTTACAGCCATCACCCATGTGTCATGTGTAACATCGAGCTCTGAGAGGGACAGTGTTATAAAACAGCAGTGAACTCTGCCTTCAGAGCAACATCATGGAAGCATGGAGATTGTGCTTTCTTAACACGTGCCAGCAACCCACAACTCACAGCAGATGCTCTGGCCTCAGCCCAAGCATGTGCACAGTTATGCACCTAAACAACCTGACAGCCTATCTAGCATGCGATGGGGTTG
Organism: Borostomias antarcticus; assembly: GCF_949987555.1. Classification (NCBI taxonomy): domain Eukaryota; kingdom Metazoa; phylum Chordata; class Actinopteri; order Stomiiformes; family Stomiidae; genus Borostomias; species Borostomias antarcticus. The sequence goes on from NW_028175670.1 coordinate 45,098, forward strand.
TTAGTACAGCAACACAAGAGGCACTGAAAACAAACACTGCTACTCTCCCTATGTCCACTCCAAGCAGCTTAACTTGTCCTAACTTGCCTATTCTCTTTCCCTACGTCACAAGTCATTCCTTCCCTCCTCCAGTGCTTGCTGTCTGTTGTGCTGGTTTCCATGCACTCCAATAAAATATGAGAGAGCCAGACACAGGCACACACACACGCGCGCGCACACACACACACACACACACACACACACACACACACACACACACACACACACACTCATTCCATTCAACAGACAGACACACTCCCTCCTTCCCCTAAGCATTCCATTTGGTTATCAACAGGATTTATGACTGTGTGTTGGCGCATGGTCATTACAGCTGTACAGTACAGTGTGAGCTCAGGGGAGGTGGAAAGCGTGAGATAAGAACACACCTTGATCACGACTATCACAGCCATTGTGTTAAATCAACAAGTAGTTTGACAAAATGTTTTAGTCATCTAGTTTCTTTCCGCCAAAAGATTACCCTGACAGAGGTGAAATAATTTGAGTTGTTCGTATTTTGCTGTTTTTGAGTGCATTTAACGGATCATTTGACAGCAATGTGGTACATATTCCTGAGATCATAGCACGGTAGAGCAGAGCTATACTGAAGAAGCCTGGCAGAGTCAACAATTCACACCCTTTCTGTAAGGGCACATTCATTAAGGTCTGCGTCTGGAACACGCCAGTGCAGAACAACGGTGTGGCAATAATCAGGTCAGCTGTGACTCATCTGCCCCTCCCTCTGTCCCTGCTTATGGACACCTCACTTCCTCCACACGGCCTTCTGGGACTCCTAAATGCATAAAGCTCCTCAATACCTGATTGATAATTAGGAACAAACCCGGATTTGTTTATAACCAAGAGTACTTTACCCTGATGACTGTAATGCTATGAAATGACATAATAAAACTGCAATGATTAGGCCTAAACAATAAACAATTAACTCAGATAAGATGACATAAAACATTGGATTAGGATTATTCATTTCCACCCAACAAGGTACTACACTAGGTGACTTATAATTATAGTGGATGGGGGGTGGGAGTGTGGGTGGGGGCTCACCTCGTGGGGGCAGCTCTCAAGTGGCTGGAAGTGGCCGAGTCCCCTGGAGAGCTGCTCCGGGCTGGAGCTGCAACAGGCCTCCACGCCGGTGTCGATGGCCTTGTTCACCGTGGCCATGGGGAAAGCACACAACGCAGAGTCCCGCTCGGGGCGCCCGCTGGCGTCCGTCTTTGCGAACACGCCATACAGGATGTCATCACCCTGGCTCACCCCCAGCTCCTCCGCCAACTCCTTCCCCGCCCGTCCGAAGTGAGCCGCCTGAAGCCCGTTGTACACCACGTCATGGTAGTCCTCCCTCCGCCCCCTCCTCCTCCTCCTCTTGGGCTCATAGCGGCACTCGAGGACCACCTCCCGATACAGCCTCACCTCCATGTTCTTCACCGGCAGGCGGCCCAGGCGCGTCTGGAGCGGCGAGGGGATCCCGGTCATGGAGGGCTTCTCACGCTGCACAGACAGGAAGTACACGTAGTCCTGGGTGTAGAAGCTGTTGATGTAGTCTATCCTGTAGGAGTTCTGAAGGCCCGGCAGCACAGTCAGACCCTGCAAGACGACCTCAAAGCCGTCCTCGGTGGCCAGCGGCCTACGCACCGAGATGGATGGCCTTCCGTACCTCTGAGCCACGCGCTCGTTGAGGGTGGCGGCTACAAAGAAATAGGCGGTCTGGCCCGCCTCGACGATGCTGACCTTGGTGCCCAGAGGGCTGGCCACGCAGTCCGGACAGTGGGAGGGAGAGTTGTCCCCTTTCCTGAAGAGACAATGAGAAGTGGGCGGAGAGCCGTTGTCGGAGAGCTCGTGGGAGTGACAGACCCCGTGCTGCGTGCTCCCGCATGAGTACAGATAGGGCAGGTATCCGGGGTCCAACAGCAGAACCATGTTGTCCGTGTCCACTGGGTCCTCGGGGTCATTCTGGATGTCACACAGGTGACAGGTCTGACACTCCGGGCTGCCCAGCGGGCCTGTCTGCACCTGCCATAGTTTGCTCAAGCTGCCGTCCACAGCCTCAATCACATTCTGAGACGCCACGTAAACCTGCTGCTGATACGTATCCACCACTATGCTCTGTATGGGTTTCTCTGTCAGGAAGAAGGGTAAGGAGTAGCTGACGGTGAAATCCAGCGTCTGCCGAGGGCTTGTGGGACAGGTGAACAGTCTGGAGACCGTGCAAGTCTGTATCCACATGCAGCATGTCAGTAGCAGGGAGGCCCAGGAGACCATCTCCACTCCACACGGTCGTCTGTTACCTATAGGAGGCAACGCTCCTCCAGAACATTCTGGAGACCAACAGGAACTCTGTGGGTGGACAGAAACAGAGATGTGTGGAATGTGGGGGTTGACTATGACTAAGCTCATTTTCAACTGAGAGCTATGGTGCTTTCAAAGTTACTGTTAACATGTGAACTTAATTTATATAAATGTAAACAGTTTATTTTGTTGAAAGGAGAAGTGGAAGAAACACCATTTTAAGAGCCTTGGAATCTTTTGAAGGCTGTAGTGAGTCAGGCCCTGTTTAGTTTGCCACAACTCTAGTTGTATTATTTTTGTGATGCATGTGATGCAATAAACTTGGGAAGGCATGCGCATTAAATTTTTTGTTTCACTTTATTCCATTATTTATTCCATCCTTAATTCATTCCAAATATTAATTGGATTTCCCCTACTGTATACTACTAGAAAGGGCAGTTTCTCAGCTTTCGGGAAGTTTTGGAACGTGGGATATATTATTATATATATATAATGCTATATATATATTATTTTTAGATTATTTTTTTTAAAGATATTTTTACATTTTTGCCGGTGACGCGGTAGGCTTCAAAGGGTTTATAAGTGAGTTAAAATGTACGATGGACAAGACATGACATGCACCATGACCATGCTGACTGGAAAGGTAGGCTAGGCTACTGTGGGCGTTCCAGAGACTGAAACTAAATCAAAACCAGCTGGTGGCACTGGGGAATTCAGTGATAAAATATCTCGACTAATATTGACAAAAACCCACGTAGGCTACAGTAACAATAAAATACATAACAGTTTGTTGAGTTGAAACAGCTGGGTGGGATAGAGTGATGCCTGGAGGGAGTAGGTCACTGCTCCTGTTTCCTGGTCACAGTGCCACAACATGACAACCAGTCCACTACTTCAATGAGCAACTGTTTCAGGACATAATATAGCCTAGGCCTAATCAGAGCGACTGCCCCATGATCATATACAGTAATGTGCATAACAAGTGCTTTTTTTCTAGTGAATTCAAAATTGTAAAATTTGATTATTTTCTTACACAACTCATTAACTTAAAAAATCGGATTTGTTCAACCATACAATAAGTCAAATGGTAGGGTTAGGATTAAAACAACGGTTCCTTGTGACCCAGGTTATGTGCATATATTTCTACTTGAACATTAATTTACAAAAACACAGATATTTCCCTGAAGCCTATTAGAATGTCTAGCCGACTTGAAAACAACCGGCGTGTACATGCGGTCATATCAGCATCTTTCCCAAGGGAGAAACTTTTTTTGAATCGAACATACCTGAGGAATTTTCGCTGCGCATCGGAGCTCAGTCAAAAGTCTTTGTTACAATTCCATACTGGATACCGTTGCTGATAATGACAAATACATTCATGTCGTTCCGGACCCCTCTGATTCATGTAACATCCTGGGACAAGCGCGCACCTGAGCGAGGCACATATCCATGGGTATGGTATTCGATCCTCTCGGTCGGTCCACCCCTCGCATGCCCCGCCTACGGCAAGTAGCCTAGACTATGACATGGCTCGGATTGCTCAATCGCGGAAATTAACTTTTGGTATCCTGCCTTTATTACAGAAAATCTCAGCATTTCAGCACAGTTTCAGCTAATGCAACCTGTGTCCACGTTAACAGCAGCCTGTGATCTGTTACGAACATTCTTGAGAGATGAAATCATAGCCTATGCTTCACTGAAATAGGAAGCCAAATAAGTAGCGCTATCAAAACTCAAGATGGAACTCACCTACCCAAAGTATGGAAGGAATGCACCATCTGGAGGATAGCTTTTGGCTGACCTTTAACAAACATTCATCAAAATCAAAGTGAACCCTAAAATTGTAAAATTAAATTGGAGGATAAGTTGATAAAAATGAAATAAATGAATCCAACACAAATATCTACTTCTATCTGCCATGCGCCAATTGATAAACAACACAGTGGTTATTTTCATGCATATTTCATGGGAATTGAGTGAGAACCAGACACAGCTCACCGTATACAGACTCTTTCACTATTGTAAACCATTGTTAATTGTTACATAATTTAGGACTATAAACCTTATCCCCTCAACTCAGTAGGCTACCTGCAGTTAAACATTTACCAGTGAATCCAAAGTACAAGTAGGAACAATGAAAACCCATGTCCACGCCTAAACCAGTTTGTAGTTTGAAGTGCTCCATACTGATCACTCTTGATTATATGTCAATTACTGACACAATTAAAAACCATAGGCTATTCAGGGTCACCAGTAGAACAAACAGATCTTTTTCAGATACATGTTCCCAAAAAGCCCAGTCACAGCCTGTCAGTGTTATGCCTGCTGTTTCCAATCTAGATCTAGACTTGGCAGTCCTAGCTGGTTGGATTGGACCCTGGAACTTAAACAAATCACCACTGAAGATACAATCACAAGGACATATCACAACATAGCAAAAAAACAAAACATCTTTATTAATCACACAGTGAGACACACACGGTGTAGACAGCAGTGCCGACACACACAAACACACACACGGCATCCACCGATGAAATTCTCCTGTTCTTAACCCATCTCGTCGCCGGAAGCAGGAAACAGACAGTAAGCAACGTGCATGGGCCGCGCCCGTGGACCAACCAAATGCTTCTGCCCATCTTCTTCGTCTCCTCCTGCATGCTTTTCATATTGGGTTCTTTATGGGCGACACAGGGAGAACATGCAAACTGGCGGCCGTGCCACACTTGAACGATTTTGGGGTTCAGTGTCTTGCTCAAGAACACTCCGGAGACCGGGGACCTTTCGAACCCCAGCAGGCCGCTCTACCTCTCGAGCTACCTGCCACCCACTCTACTCACACCCCATTCTACCGCATGCAAATTCTGCATCACTTAGGGTGAATAGTGGTAGACTGGGACAACTAGTAAACTGGGACAGTTGAGTTTTATCATTGTTATTTTTTTATGCATACACTTCCATTGCTAAAAATCCACACTGTGCTCATCATAAACAAGTATGAAATAAAAATAAAAAGAGTTGTGGTGTCTGACATCACTTCCGGGGGCGTGGCCTACCATCCTCTTTGACTGTGCATGTGAACCAAGATGGTAAGTACAAATGACATAAGGTTCTGAGGAGAAAAATGTGAAGATGATAAAAGTTAAAAAAATGATGAATGGTTTGTAGTTGTTGTGGATTTTGTTATGGGAACTAATGGTGAATCAGAATGTTCAAAAACATATTCATTTTCATCTTTTCTTTATTATTTTTTGTGTGATTTTGCCACTGTCCCGGTCTGACAGTATCATATTGTCAAACTGGGACAGTGTGATACTAGCAAAGTGGGACAGCCATTCAATTCATTCCAATGGGAACATTTTGTTTGTATATCTTCCTAGATAGCCTAGTTAAATAACTAACAACTAGCTAGCTAACTCACAACTAGCTAGCTAGTTAGAATTATCTTTATCTTTGGCTGCACCTAGTGGTGAGGTTGCAAATTGCGAACCTACTGAATACAATTATATGGTGCAATATTGTGGTAGATGTACATTTAGGGCTATAGAAAATTAGGGCTATAGAGAATGGCATAATAGAAGATGCCGTTGCATTCACTTGCCTACTCTGTATTGAAATGTAGACTGGGCCTACAGAGCTAGGGTTAGGGTCAGGGTTTGGAGGGTGAAATTAAATTAATGTTGAGAGGTTCATTTTATATTTTTATAGTGTAAGTTACACATTTTAAAGTTTTTAAGTTACAATTTAAATAAAATAAAATAAATGAGATAAATGAAATAAACTGAAATATTGTGGGTGGACTGGTGAGGAAGTGAGGGAGGGGATCAGAAGGGGTGAATGTTCTGTACCCTCTTTTAAATAAATATGAATATTCTTGTCCTCAATCCTTATTATTCTTAATAACAATACTAATAATAACAATAATACTGTTTTTATTATTACTCTGTATGTAATTCAATAGGCCTAAATGGGTGTCCCAATTTGACAGTAAAGGTGTCCCAGTTTGCCAGTAGCGCCTGGAAAAATGTGGTTTGGGGTCAGTGTGTGTTTGAGGAAGAGTCATCCCCCCTGTGTTAAATTTTTACTTAATTAATTAATTTTTATTTTTTCTTCTCTGTAGTAAAGTAGAGCCCTTAAGCTATTTAGAATGGTAGCATATGAGGGCCTGAGACATTTAGATCATTATCAAAAATGAAGCCGAATCAAAAAAATTAGAAAGTGTCCCACTTTACCACTATTCACTCTACATAGGGTTGTCTATGTAATGATGTGGTTATGATGAGCAGGACTGCCGCCGGGAATCTTGTGCCCCCGCTGGGAAGGCTGTGGCTCAAGAGGTAGAGCGGGTCGTCCAATGATCGTAGGGTCTGCAGATCCCGGCTCCTCCTGCCCACATGTCGAAGCTTCCCTGGGCAAGACACTGAACCCCAAACTACTCCAAATGAGCAGGCTAGCACCTTGAATCGCAGCTGTCGCCATTGGTGTGTGAATGAATGGGTGAATGAGAGGTCATAAGCAGTCCATTATATTTCACTGGGCTTCTTAAAATATGCATTGATCAGTGGCGGATGGTTTTCCCCCCATTCTCCCTCTTAGCCTAAATGACGCCCATGATGATAAGTAGGTTACTGCCACTATATTCACAGGATATTGAATAATCATAATAGAAACCAGACACAACCTAACCCTCATGCCCGTTCGTAACACAATAAGCACAGTCCAGGAGGCTGACAGAAAGCCTATTTTCCACTCTATTATCCATGTGGAACTCTGAAAGGGTCCGCTGGGCTGTGTCACTATGCCACCATGCCAGGCGTGACTCAGCACTGCCACCACAGACTGGATCACACCGCTCCTTATACACAGCATGACTTCCTGTCTCTGACATGTGAGACTGACTGACAGTGCAACACACATTTTCTTAACTGGTCTTCCGCAACTGTACCACACAGTAGACTATAGCCTACTGATTTCTTTACTAAAGGCTACAGCCTACTGATTTCTTTACTAAAGGCTATAGCCTACTGATTTCTTTACTAAAGACTACACACGTTTTTTAGAGCGTACGTCTACTTGAAGGATTATGTGCTTAGTGTTCTCACTTCAGAGTATTTTAAAGATGCAGTAGGGTTAGGGTTAGGGTTAGCCTAACCTATACGGTTTGGCTCAGAAGCACTTTGTTACATTTTTTGCAATTCTCATTACATCCTGACAGCAATCAATAAATAAAGTGCTCTGACACTAAAATTAAATACAGTGCATCTGGAAAGTGTTCATATCCCTTTACTTTGTCCACATTTTGTTATGTTACAGTATTCCAAAATATCACAGATGCATATGTATTCGCACACTTTACTCATGGCTGTCGGTGCACAGCCATTTTCAGACCTCTCCAGAGATGTTCAATCGGGTTCAAGTCTGGGCTCTGGCTGAGCCACTGAAGGACATTCACAGACTTGTCCCAAAGCCACTCCTTTGTTATCTTGGCTGTGTGCTTATGGCCGTTGTCCTGTTGGAAGGTGAACCTTCGCCCCAGTCTGTCCAGAGCGCTCTGGAGCAGGTTTTCATCAAAGATCTTGCTGTACTTTTGCTGCATTCATCTTTCCCTCAATCCTAGTGCTAGTTTGTCCTAGTCTTCCAGTTACTGCCGCTGAAAAACATGCATGATGCTGTCACCACCATGCTTCACTTTAGGGATGGTATTGGCCAGGTGATGAGTGGTGTCTGGTTTCCTCCAGACATGACGCTTGGCATTCAGGCCAAATAGTTCAATCTTGGTTTCATCAGACCAGAGAATTTTGTTTCTCATGGTCTTAGGTGCCTTTTGGCAAACTTCAAGCAGGCTGTCATGTGCCTTTTACTGAGGAGTGGCTTCCATCTGGCAACTATACCATAAAGGCCTGATTGGTGGAGTGCTGCAGAGATGGTTGTCCTTCTAGAAGTTTCTCCCATCTCCACAGAGGAACGCTGGAGCTCTGTCAGAGTGGCCATTAGGTTCTTCTTGATCCCTTCCCTGACCAAGGCCCTTCTCCCCCGATTGCTCAGTTTGGCTAAGCGGCCAGCTCTAGGAAGAGTCCTGGTGGTTCCAAATTTCTTCCATTTACGAATGATGGAGACCACTGTGCTTGTTGGGACCTTAAATGCTGAAAAAAATGATCTGAGCCTCGATACAATCCTGTATCAGAGGTCTAGAGATAATTCCTTTGACTTCATGGCATGGTTTGTGCTCTGAAATGCAATGTCAACTATGGAAGCTTATATAGAGAGGTGTGTGCCTTTCCAAATCATGTACAATCAATTGAATTTACCACAGGTGGACTCCAATCAAGTTGTAGAAACATCTCAAGGATGATCACTGGAAAGAGGATGCAGCTGAGTGTCATAGCAAAGGGAGTGAATACATATGTATGTGATATTTTTGTTTTTTGAATTTTTAATACATTTGCAAAAAAATCAAAAAAACCTTTTTCACTTTGTCATTGTGGGGTATTGTGTGTAGAATTTTGAAAAAATGAAAATTATTTGATCCATTTCGGAATTATGCTGTAACATAACAAAATATGGAAATTGAAGGGATGTGAATACTTTCTGGATGCACTGTATATCTGTAATCTGTGGAAGTCGCAGGACTGTAATAAGTGAGTTGCAAACTTGAAATTAATGGATGGCTTACCTGCCTGTTAATTTACCTACCTGCCTAACAAGTGTCATTTGTTTTCCCCCAGTTTGGAGGAGTGGCTTTGGAGGAAGGGCTGAAGGGAGGAGCATGGATTTTGTCGGTTGCATTTTTCAAAATCTTCGACAGTTTTTCCTAAGTCGAACACGAATAGTATACTGCACCTTTAATGGCTGTTTTTAGAACAGAGTACATTTTGTTCCCCATCTCAGTTAGGCTACGTCACTAGACAGTTACTTCTTCCTCTAGAAAACGGATATGTTGTGTTTACCACACAGCCTCCCCCCAAAATGCAGCATCATCCACTGGTTATCGTATCCAAACCCTTTCTGATGACCTCATAAATAGGCCTATCACAACTTAGTCAGAGCTGGAGAGGGAAATCTAGGACTAAAATTAACAGTTGAACTACTAGACATGCTACTACAGACAAAATTGATTTTTTTCATCCACTCATCAATTTTTAGATTTTTCCTCATTCCTCTACTATAACACGTATACTATCACTATATTAACACAAAAATGCCCAGACGTTTTATCTTCTCACATGAAAACATCCACGGGTGAATAGGACTTTTTTCCACTTTAAAGATATCCTTATCCTTATTGAATTTCTAACAGTTTAATCTTCACATTAAGAGAAATGTCTTTTGTATTACACTTTGTCTTAAAAAATGTTTAAATATGCAAATTACACAACATCTCATTAAATATGCACAAATTGGCATATTTTTCGGTACCACGTGTAAACAATGGATAAAGTCAGGTTTAAAGTTTTACTTTTGTTTTGACAATATATTAAATGCTAAACTTACAGAGTGATTGGATATGGACACTAATACAGAGTGGTAAATGACCCTTGGCGAGGGTGCATGTGACCCACCAGTTGGTCTCAACTCAATATTTGGGGACCACTACTGGATGGTTAAAGGAGTAGTAAAGGGAAAATGCATGTTTAGCCCTGTTTTAAGGTTACTTATCATCATATACAGTACAATGGTTCAGATCAAAACATTGACAAAGCTAGCATTTTCGAGTAAATTGATAATTGCTCTACCACCGTTTTCGTCATACAATGGATGTGGGTGGGCACCTTGAAAAATAATTCAAAAACATGTTAAACTCTCAATTTCAAAGACAAGAAACTCACCTAGGTGTTCACCATAAAGTAAGATTCTAGTTCATCTGGAAAGGCTTTTTTAAATATTTAGCATTTAACTATTTAGTCGCCGCACATACGTGTGTAAACTTCCACAAACTAGTTAGCCTAACAACATAAACAATAACAATAGCTACCGTAAGTAGTTCTGCTTCCTGAATCCCCTCTGCGGATTGATCTACACATCTACAATGGTCGCTTCAATACAAGTCAATGGATTTCATAAAATGATCAGTAAAACCCTACAGGATTCATACTTTGCGGCGAATTTGATGTCAGAACACCAACGGACACAAATTACACCCTCGGTGAGCTTCTTGTATTTGAAATCGAGAGTTTAACATGTTTTTGAATGATTTTTCAAGATGCCCATCCACATCCATTGTATGACCAAAACAGTGGTAGAGCAATTAGCAACTTTCTCGAAAATGCTAGCTTGTCAACGTTTTAATCTGAAACATTGTATATGATCATAAGTAACCTTAAAACAAGACTAAACATGCATTTACTACTCCTTTAAATGTGACAGGAATTGAAAATAAATGTGTAAATGTGCTAATTTGTGTACTGATATATGACAGATGCAATTGATTGAAATTGATTCTTGCATCACAAACAGTTATATCTGTGAAATAAACATGAATATGTAATACTTATCTTTATTGGTCATTTTCTTAAAATTAAAATATTTCAGTACCTGACGTCACTTGGTAGGCTACCTGCAATTTCAACTTCCAGGGCAGGTGCACTCACTAAACTTTACATCCTGATTCTCAGATGTATTCTCAGATATTTAGGCTACAGAAGGAATTGTGAATATCTTGTTGTCCTTTCATTTTAGGTTGCATTTCTGTAAAAAAAAAAAAAAAAAAAAAAAGTATTTTTTAAGAGGTGTAGCCTATGCAGTATTTTTTCTATATTTTTTCAAAATAAGCTTGTATTCACAAACCCCTCTGTAAATATATCGTTTTAGTATATGTTCACAACAAAAGTACAACTTTAAGCCTGACTTTATCCATTGTTTAGATAGTAGGTACCAACATATAGGCCTATATATATCGCATATTTAATGAGATATTGCCTAATTTGCATACCTAAACATTTTTTTTAAAGTCGCACTGAAATGAAAAAAGCATTCTGTCCCATTTTGGTTCACATAATTCGTCATAGTGTTCACCTATTCAACGATGTATGCCAAAAAATTTACAAAATTCTACTTTTGTTGTAATCTTATATAAAAGTATATAATTTCTTACTTACTGGAAAACGGTAGGTCACGTGCAATGACGACAGCAGGTACCTTAGATTTTAGGCCAATAATCTCACGACATCCACCCATCAATCAACACTATCATTCTATCGAATCTGTCTAAAGTTCTTAAAACCCGTCCACTTGTTAATGTTCCAATCAAATTCCTCTAAACATATGTCCCACCCTCATAGTTTGTTTGCGTCGAAAATAAGTCAAACTACGGAAGTTAGATGATCTCAAACGTCCGTTTCAGTGCGACTTTAAGAGAAAGTGTAATACAAACATATTTATCTTAATGTGAAGAGAATGTAAAAACGACTATCCCATACAGGAAAGGCCTAGGCCTACTACTTTTATGGGTTAACGTATTGGTCTGTGGAAAATAATCTCACACACTAGACTACCATAATATAGCACTCACCTACATGGTGCTGCAGCGCACTCTAGTGGTTTGGCCATATGCAGATTCGCAGAACGGCCAATGGTGTGATCGGCTGATGCGTAATCGGCCCACGACATGATCGGCGGAAGTTCGCAAGTGTGCATGCTGAGTAGGAATGTAAATCTAGCCTACTATCTAGCCTACAGATCACCAACATTTTTTAAATGTTGATGTAGGCTATATCATAAATATTTTAGTAGGGTCCTGGTTAGGAGAGGCTGCAGTAGTACCCTACCTGTCACATTTATTATGACAGTAAAGTTGAATCCAAGGTTACCGGTTCGAGTCCCATAGTTGCCAGAAATGTATTTACACATTACTGACTATTGAACATCATATTAGTGATGTATTAATAATCCTACAGTGAAAAATATACATATGGAAAAGCATACATTTCCGATGTGACCAAACTTGTATTTTCAAACAGCCAATTTTAAGGATAGCCTAATACTGTTTTTTCTGTTTTTTTCAACACTAAAATTAAAAAGAACACACAGCTAGTGAAACCTGACACTCAAGGAGCAAAACATCAGCCCAGATCTGTAGGCCTAGCCTACAACTATAAGCACATTCTCAGCCTCACACCTTCTGCAAAACTACAGTGTTTTGCAAAACACTAAACACACTTCTCTACATTAGACACAGAAATCTAACATGTTTTCTTTGCCATTTCAAAACACTGCCTTTCAAAATACCACACCCATGAGCCAACTGATCAAACACGGCCGTTAGGTGTCCAGACACGTAGGTGCTTACTGTAACTGTAAACTCACCAATCTGGTGTGAGCACTGTAAAAAACAAACATCACATAGCCTAGATTAAACAACTCTAGTGAGTGACATTTGCAAGAAATTCCAGGAGAGTAAAAGACCTGTGGAGTAGGCTACACTTCAGTAGTCCTACACTGCACACAGAACCTTTTCACATGTAGCCTACATTTAGCCTACTATACACAGTAGCCTAGTAGGCCTGTTTTGAAGTAGGCTACCATGTAGCCCAGGCTATTTCGGATTCATCGAGTGTCGTAATACGTGTAATAGACGCGCACTCGTCTTTTGAATTGAACGTGGAAGAAAAATGTGCGGTTCATTTGACCGTGGAGAAAGAAAGTGCGTCTATCTTGACCGCAGTCTATATAGATAGGATAGGGCTGGGGTTGATGTACAGAGGGGTTAAGATAATTAAATTGCGACTGATAAAACAGGCCTAACCAGTTTCGTTTTGAGAGAAACGAAAGTGAAACATCATCGCTACGGGTTTTACAGCAATCCCTGGGCCAGATGTCTGGGCACAATCATCTATTTTAAAAGGAAGAGTAGAACAGGTCGTTACGCTTACAGACTTGTTTTTAGTTTTTCCTTCTGAACATGTCTCTGAGGGGTGAAATCGATGAGGGGTTTTACTCTCGACAGCTGTAAGTACCTATCTAACTGCAGGGATCATTTTCGTGGGCGATCCGATCAGCATTAACATGAGTGGGTTTACTCTGTTCATTATTTCCCCCACCCAGGTACGTGCTTGGCCATGACGCGATGCGTCGCATGGGGACAGCCGACGTCCTCGTTGGAGGGATGCGTGGCCTCGGGGTGGAGATCGCCAAAAATGTCATCCTGTCTGGAGTGAGGTCTGTCACTGTACAGGATGAGGGTTTGGCTGACTGGGCAGATCTGTCTTCTCAGGTACCTATGACTATGAAAAGATGGATGAAACACGTCCTTTCTTTTAGAATTATATAACTTGTTGGGTGGAAAATGTGCTTGTGGTTGAAATATGAGCATCCCTGCAGCCTCAGTTGTCTCAGATTACCCAAATTCACCCTACCACCCATCATGTTCCTCCTCTAGTTTTTCCTGCGTGAGTCTGACCTGGGTCAGAATCGTGCCCTGGTTTCCAAACCTCAGCTGTCTGCCCTGAATCACCATGTCCAGGTTTTTGTCCACACGGGCCCGTTGGACCAGGACCTCCTGCTCCGGTTCCAGGTAGGCTGCTCTGTAGGCTACACCTGATATGGAGAACTTGAGTTTGTGTTGTGTCTGGAAGCCTTCTTCAGGCTACAGTAACATAGTGAGAGACTTTCAGGGGCTTAGAGAATTCTCGATTCTGCCTAGGTGGTGGTGCTCACTGATTCCTCATTGGACGATCAGCTGCGTTTTGGGGCGTTCTGCCATTCTAAAGGAATCAAATTCATTGTCGCTGACACAAAAGGACTTTGTGGGTAAGCTTTCCACCTTTTAGTGGAGCAGTTAAGTGATACAATGGTGTATTTTGGTGATGCAAACATGAAAATTGGTATGAACAGTCTGTGGGTCATTTGAGAAGAAGCCACACCCAAAGCCACTTGAAATTTCAAGATGGCAGCCATTTGTCAAGGCCGCCACCTTAGTGGAACAGTTAAGTAATATATATAATATATATAATTTAGTTGATGATACAAGCATGAAAATGTGCCTGAACAGAGGGTCATTTGACAAGAAACCGCACACAGCCACTTGAAATTTCAGCCATTTTTCAAGATGGCCACCACCTTAATGGAGCAGTTAAGTGATATAATTGTTAAGTTAGTGACACAAGCATGCAAATTGGTATGCGCACTCTCTAAGTGTTGCTTGATAAGAAAACACTTCCAGCCACTTGAAATTTCAATGTTCAAGATGGCCGCCGCCTGGATCCTCAAAAGATCAAATTTCTCATAGAAATGTATTGGGGTTTTTGTGCGTGGCTGGAAGCCAGCACACCATAGATAGCATTTGTCCGGTTGTCATTCTCTCCCTCCTTCCCTCCTTCCCTCCCTCCCTCCCTCCCTCCCTCCGTCGTGTTGTTGACCTGCAGTTCTATGTTGCCACTACAAGAGGCAGTGGTCCCAGCACACCAAAATAAATACACTATGAAACCGCACACTTTCCAGATCCTTGGTGGTGTAGTGGATAAAGTGCCTGACTCCCATGCAGGGGTTCAGGGGTTCAAGCCCTGGTGTGGGAGATTTTTCATCACTGGATGTTATAGAAGCTATGTAAAAATGTGGCTACCTGGTGGTGCTATGTCAGTTATTGAATTTATGTGCAGTAATTGAACATTTAAAATACTCCTGTTTTGAAATTATACCTACAGTATATATGTCTCAGTAATTACCCATTATATATTAGGCTGTACTTTGCATGTATTTACCAGGTAAATGTTTAGTAATTGGGGGACTATGAAAGGAAGGGTTTCCCGAAAAATTTTCAGAGTAAGTTAATTTAGCAATAGAAATCTATAAGCCTAGGGCCAATGAGCCGAGGATATAGACAATAAACTACCGGTGAATGGTGGTGGAGCAATAGCGGAATTCGCATCCGGCATTTCGGATTACTAGCGGACCGCTGTCCCTGACGCTAATAATCTGCCAGAGGTCCGCTTGCCATTCGATGTGCAAATGGCCAGAAACCTGCCAGTGGATTCGGCCGGAGGTCCACCAGCTCGTCCATCGGGGACGTAGGTCTGCTAGCCTTGTGTTATCTGGGTTTATCCCTTACCTTTGTCCAGAAACAGAAATTGAACCAATTTCAGCAAAATAGCTAACATTACAGGCATTATCAGTGTAACTGCTTTAGCCACTGACCGCTACCATTAATGTTATGGAAGCTGCTGCTAGTTGTTGTGAGCTCATGAGCTAACTGGCTATCCCACTCTTATTGTGTTGGATTAGCATTGGAAGCATTGTAACTAATGTGTCCAGGCGACAAGACCTATCTTAATTTACCAGACATTATTTCATGTCATTTTAATTCACAGCTATTTCAGTGGCATGACTAGCTTCTGTCCTACCAGTCCTGAACAGAAACAAACCAGCCACGCACATAAGCCAGGCTTGACCTGGCCTGGTTTCTTTATAGGCAATTTGGTGTAGTTTTATATTATATGTTTTATATTATGCAAAAAACAATTCTCCATCCATCCATCCATCCATCCATCCATCTTCATCCGCTTATCCGGGGTCGGGTCGCAGAGGCAGCAGTTCCAGCAGGGGTAAGGACTCATTTCCTCATTTCGGAGTGGACAGACCACCAGTTTCCTTCTGAGAACCATGGCCTCAGAAGTGTTGATTCTCATGCCAGCCGCTTCACACTCAGTTGCGAACCTATCCAGAGAGTGCTGGAGGTCGCAGGCAGATGATGCCATCAGGACCACATCATCTGCAAACAGCAGCGACGCGATCCCCAGCTCACCAAACTGCAAACCCACCTCCTCCCGGCTAGGCCTCGATATCCTGTCCATGAAAATCACAAACAGGATTGGTGACAAAGCGCAGCCCTGGCGGAGGCCAACCCCCACCGGAAAGGAAGATGACTTACTGCCGAGGACACAGCTCTCGCTCTGGGTGTACAGGGATTGGATGGCCCTAAGTAGGGACCCCCTCACCCCATACTTCCGCATTACCCTCCACAAGACCTCTCGAGGGACCCAGTCGTAAGCCTTCTCCAAGTCCACAAAACACATGTAGACAGGTTGGGCAAACTCCCAAGCTCCCTCCAAGATCCTTGCGAGAGTGAAGAGCTGGTCGATGGTTCCACGACCAGGACGAAATCCGCATTGTTCCTCTTCAATCTGAGGTTTGACTATCGGCCAGACCCTCCTTTCCAGCACCTTGGAGTACACTTTCCCTGGGAGGCTGAGTAATGGGATGCCTCTATAATTGGCACACACCCTCTGGTCCCCTTTTTTGAATATTGGGACCACCACCTCAGTCTGCCACTCCTTTGGCACTGACCCGGACTTCCACGCAATGTTAAAGGGGCGTGTCAACCAAGACAGCCCCTCAACACCCAGCGTCTGTTGCACTGTCCGATCAGCACCACAACTGTGCTAATTTATTCATCATATTTTTGTTTTTTTGTATTTATTTGACAAATTTAGTGGCTGTTAGTTTTTTTTTAAACAGCCTCCCTTGTGACTGTTACCTTTTCGTGGTAAGGGAGCTTGTGTACCTCAGTGAACCCTGAGAGCTATGCTGGTGGGAGGCAACTCAGTCAAAACACAGTCAGACAACCTCTCTTGACGGGGCCTTTTGACGAACCCAGTACATTTCTATGAGAAAATATATCATATAAAGATCCATATGGTGGGTGGCAGCCACCTTGAAAAATGGCCTCTATCTTGAAATGTCAAATATCTTTTTCTTGTCAAGTGACCCATTGAGACGGCTCATGGCAAATTCCATGCGTGTATCACCAACTAAATGATTACTTAGGCTGCTCCACTAAAGTGGCAGCCATCTTGAAAAATGGCTGCCATCTTGAAATTTCAAATGGCTGTGGGTGGCTTCTTGTGAAGTGACACACAGAGACTGCTCATGCCAATTTTCATGCTTGCACCACCAAATAAACCATTATATCACTAAGGTGTCGGCCATCTTCAAAAATGGCCGCCATCGTGAAATTTCAAATGTCCAGGACAATTTTCTTGTCAAGTGACCCATGGAGACTGCTCATGCCAATTTTCACATTTGTTTCATCAACTGAAAGATTCTGACCAAAATAATCTCTTTGCCGCTCCACTATTTATATGAACTATGATAATATGTCCTGTTAATCTCTTAATACAGTGTGTCATATAGTCCAGGGGCCAATACTGATATTTTCACAAATTGGCACCACCCAAGGTAACCAAACAATTTTTGTATTTTTGTATTTTTTCATGTCTCAAGTTTATATTTTGATATGCTAACCCTGCCTATCTAGTATCTTAACGATAGTAATCACTATAAACAAACATAGCTCCATATATATATATATTTTTTTACTTCTAGACAATATTTTTGGAAACCAATGGTCTTACAAACAGTGAATATGTCTCCAAGCTGTTTTAATCTTTCATTTACATACACATACATTGGTATAAGGTCACACAGTTAACCCTTCGATGAACAGTCTATGCAAACCACCTTATGCATCACATGTAGTCCAGGGACCAATCCAGATTTTGGTCTAAACCCCCCAAACCCCCAAAACACGCCCACATCCACTAACATCTGGGTTTTGTCTTCACTGGGAAAGGGTAGACTGGGCATTCAGTCTGGTGTCTGCTAACTGAATATTTGTTCACGATTTAATCATGTGTGTTTAAAAAAAAATCATATTTAGGCTTGTTGAGCTGCCGACAAGTTATATGTTTCACTTTAGCATTCTGACAAGTTTAGGTTTCACTTTTGTGTTCTAAAGTAGGCTACATCCATTTACTCTTGAAAACCACTTCCAATTCGGTTTTATAAAAATCTATTTGTACCTTGATAAACTGGAGGCTGATAGTAGCCTACCAAAATCAATCAAAAACTCAAAATGGGTTAAAAAATTGTTTTGGCCAAACGTAGCCTAGTCCAGAATAACAAGCCACCCACCAACAGGCTTGTGATATCAAACATGATGCACCAGAAAATCCCCTTTAACCTAAAAGGATAAATATGAATAAATATAATATTGAATCACTCAACGCTTACCCTTCTTTTGACCCAGAATAATTGTGTTGCAAAGTATTAAATCATGGGAGCTATTGAGCTTTTCAGCACTTCAGCTCAATGTCATTCTGTAGTAGTGTTATTAAAATGTAGAAATTCCTCTTAAAAAGATAAATGAACACCCATGGCATAAGTGTGTGTTTGCAACAAATATATAGAAAAATGGGTGACATACTGTATATAAAAAAATATTTTAAAACTTGAATAATTTTGTCCCAACTTTTGCGCTTCATCAATACCATTCAGTACAACAAAGGTAAAAGTGGTGCTTGGAGAGCACAGACCTCCCCTCATGAATGCATTTTGTGGCTCTGTGCGCACAGATGTGCATGTGAGCAGGACATATTTAGTATTGCTGCATTCGAGAGGTCAAGAGCTTGTCAGTCCAACCCCTGTGTCTCTGTGACCTTCCCATGTTGAGATATGGGAGTTTCAAGTCCACCCATTGACAATAAATGAGGGGAATTTTTCACTCCTGGCTGGCCGTGTTTGGGTGGTAGTCAGGTAGTTTTTGCATAATCCTGCTAACAAACAAACAAACGAACCAAGAAATGGCTCGTGGACCAGCCCCATGAATCGGAGCTGCTCCAAAATTGAATGGGTTCAAAGTTGACCCATACTTCACCCCACCACCAAGTTGCATGAAAATCGGTCTGGTAGTTTATGCGTAATCCTGGTCCAAAAAATTAATGGATGTGAATACCCGGCCGTGTTTGGGCGGCCTGTGGACCCTCCCTGTGCTTTGGATCGTGATTCGGAGTTTAATGGGTTCTAAGCTGGACCATGTTACATCCCTACATCGAGTTTCATGAAAATCAGTCTGCTAGTTTTTGTGAAATCCTGCTAACGGACGGCCATACGGCCAGACGTACAAATGCATGCCACCGAAAACATAACCTCTCGCCCTGTGCTGCTGTCGTTGGGCGGAGGTAATAAAAACCTGAAAACACAGTGACATTGTGAGAGGGAAAAATCACCCATGTTCTGTATTTAGCAAACAGTTTGGACGCAAAAAAAACGATGTTGGGGAAATTGTGAACTTAAAATTGTGTTCTGGCAACTTCGTGTTTGCGTGGCGCGTATGATATGCGTGACATGGCGGCCATGTTGTTAATTAATGGATTTCCATATCTACATGTTCATGCGCAGCTGGAGGAGGTTGAAGAGAGAAATTAGGAGGAGAGACATGGGGAAGAGAGATGGGGAGGAGAGACATGAGGAGGAGAGACATGGGGAAGAGAGATGGGGAGGAGAGACATGAGGAGGAGAGACATTGGAGCATAAGTGTGTGGGCGGGTTCTACTCCTAAGAAACTAAGAAAGCAAAAATGAAAATACTGTAATGATGTGTGGTCATGTTTGACCATGTTGTGCATTAGAAGGGGTTTGCATAGCTTGTGGATCGAAGGGTTAACTGTGTAACTTTATACCAATTAAGTGTATGTGAAAGATAAAACACATTGGAGACATACATTTGTAAGGCCATTGGTTTCCAGAAATATTGTCCAAAAGTCTAAAGAAATGATTTATACAGGAATCAAGGTTTTGTTGTTTTATATGGGGGCAGGTTTGCTTATAGAGTTATTACTATCATTAAGCTACTAGCTAGGCAGGGTTATCCCACCAAAATATGAACTAGAGACATGTAGGAGGAAGACACAAATACCAATATTCTTTGGTCACCTTAAGTAGTACCAAAATCTGGATTGGCCCCTGGACTAATATGGCCCTATCTATTTTGGAGTGATCATGATGATCATACTGCAAACAGTCCTACTATAAAGGCTCCATTTGCAGGCAGCTATTTTGTGACTTTGGAGAGGAGTTTGAGGTGTTGGACAGAGATGGGGAGACGCCTGCGTCGGCCATGATAGAGCACATCACCAAGGTGCTCACTTTCACTTGAATCCGGTTAATAATCACACAACACGGTAGATACTGTACATTTTACTCATACTAGTATGTCACTTAAGGCAAATCCTGGAGTGGTGACTTGCTCAGACCAGCGCCATGGCTTCTCAGATGGCTGCAGAGTGTCCTTCTCCGAGGTCCGTGGCATGACAGAACTCAACGGCTCCGGACCAGTGGATATCTCCGTCCTCAGTACATACGCACGCATTTCATATCAACACCATGGTGATTAGGAGCACAGTTCTTTATTGTGCTTCTACGTATGCTGTGTTGAAATGTTGACCTCTCTCATCATCAGGCCCACACTCCTTCAGTATTGGGGACACCTCAGACCTCTCTGAGTATGAGAGGGGCGGAGTTGCAACTGAGGTCAAAAAATCTCAGATAATCCGATTTGTAAGTGCTTTTTTCCCCCGTTTCCATACACAGTGTTTTATGTGGATGTCTGGCTGTTAACCTGTGAAACATTCAGTCACAGTGCACTCAGTTCAGCATTCCCCGTGTGGTACAGGCACCCATGAGAGAGGCCTTACTGGACCTTGAGTTACTGGTGATGACCGACTATGGGAAAGCGAAGAGGCATCAGACTCTCCACTTGGCCTTCCAGGCCCTGCATGGCTTTGTGAAGAGAGAGGGTCGACTCCCGAAACCCAGGTGCAAGGTCAGTACTAGTACACAGATAAACCATGGATAGAACATTAATCAGGACGTTCATTCATTTGCATTCTACATTCAAGTCATTTTTAGCTGATGCAACTTAGAATAAGTACAATTGTCTAAAGCAAGTGAACTGACCGTATATCCCAGTCATTGCTATAAGAAAGAAAAAAGCTTTCTAATAGAGCAGGTGACCCCAGCAGTCCCATGCTGGAAGCAAGAAGAGGAAAAGGGAGGTGATTTTTCAATGGCCAGTTTTATTTACCATTTCTATCATAATTGTGTTACAAGAATGGTTGCCAGCAATGTTGCGGATGATCTACAGTAAGAGGGTCCGAACTGCTGGTATTCTGCCTACAGTATGACTTAATCCATCCACCAGGTCTCTCTCTCTCTCTCTCTCTCTCTTTCTCTCCCTCCCACCCTCTCTCTCTCTCTCTCTCTCCATCTCTCTCCCTCTCCCTCTCTCTCTCCCTCTCCCTCTCCCTCTCCCTCTCCCTCTCCCTCTCCCTCTCCCTCTCCCTCTCCCTCTCCCTCTCCCTCTCCCTCTCTCCCTCTCTGGCCGCCCTCTCCAGACCGATGCAGAGCGGCTACTGGCTGGGGTGGCTGAGCTCAACAAGGTGACGCAGCTGGAGCAGCTGGATGAGGCCGTGGTCAGAGGTTTGTCCTTCGGCGCCCGCGGTGACCTGGCCCCCGTCAACGCTTTCATAGGAGGAGTGGCCGCGCAGGAGGTCATGAAGGTGAGGTCAAAGGTCACAGACGGGAACACATTCAGACTCACTGACAGACCAACTATACTCGAGTCCCAGCGCTAGGTTTGTGTATCCGTTTTTTCCGTGTCCATGTGTCCAGGCTTGCAGTGGGAAGTTCACACCTCTTCAACAGTGGCTGTACTTTGATGCCCTGGAGTGTCTAGCAGAGGACAGTACAGGGGAGGAGGAGCTAGCAGAGAACTCCTGTTCACCAGTAAGGATTAGCTATTGGCATATTGCTATGTTCCATTTGGCTCGTGAAGTCGTGATTCACGCGATATTACTCGCACTTTTAACTGGAACGACCCTCACGACTCAGCCTGTGCACTCGTACCCCTCGCCCCTACCCCCAGTTAGCCCTGGAAGTCGTGAACAAAATGGCAGCTCCCTGTGTAACTAAGTGAAACTTTACACCTCGTGGGTGACGTCGTTCTCCGTCTCTCCCACCTCCCACCCCAATACTTCCCAGCCAGATGGAACGCAGCAATAGACCAGCTGGGAAGCCATGTGTTCATGTGCAAGTTTAATGTATTTTAAGGTGTTATTAGACATGTTCCATCTGTCCATGTGATTTAGCTAACTGTATATTTATTGCCTACTTTGGACATTTTTGTAGATTGTATTGTATTGTACTGTATCTCTTCGTTATTGTATTTTGCACTGTTAACGTCATGTACCAACAGACCAAGGCAAACTCCTTGTAGGTGCAAACCTTTCTGATCTCTCCTGGCTCTATTGCAGAGAGGCTGCAGATATGATGGACAGACTGCTGTGTTTGGATCGGCCTTCCAGCAGAGGCTGGGTAATCAGAAGTATTTCCTAGTGAGTGCATGTATATATATTTATTTTTATCCAGCAGGGGGTGCTGTCAGCTTGGTCAAAATGACCATTATGTACTGCAGGTTACTTTTCATGACTGACTGCGGCTCCGTGTTGGCAGTGACACATGCAGGAAACAGTTGTGATTCAGGTGGCATTTCCTGTTAGTGGTCCTCACTGGGCGTGCAGCGACCACTCAGCCCTGCCAAGCCCTAACCCTGTTTCCTTTGCAAATGTTATGCTTGCTGCTGTTTTTTTGTGTGTGTGTGAGTGTGTGTGTGTTTGTGTGTGTGTATGTGTGTATTATGTTTCCAATTTTGTTTCCACATCAGTTTAACCCTTTACATGCCAAACTAGCAAGTTTTGTGATGACTAATAAGGCCATCCCAGCCATCAAAACACTGTTGTCTGTTCTGTAGCTTTAATGAGCACTGTTTACAGCCCAACACTTTCCTGATTTCTGAACAGGTTGGAGCTGGTGCCATTGGTTGTGAGCTTCTCAAAAACTTTGCTCTTATTGGTCTTGGTGCTGGGGAGGGAGGACAGATCACTGTGACTGACATGGACTCCATCGAGAGGTCCAACCTGAACCGACAGTTCCTGTTCAGGTCTGGAGACATCGGGGTAAGAGACATGGGGGTAAGAGACATGGGGGTAAGAGACATGGGGGTAAGAGACATCGGGGTAAGAGACATGGGGGTAAGAGACATGGGGGTAAGAGACATGGGGGTAAGGTCGTTAGAAGCCTCCCACAGTGCTCTGTCTCTGGATAGAGATGTCTTTATTACAGACCCCTGGCATCACCAGGTCCTCTGAACATCCTGGTGGACCCCCTCCTCCCTCTTGACCTGCTGAAGTGGAAAGGTCAAAGGGCATTGTTAATGGCCAGGTTAACGGTCAAAATGTAATATTTTGTAGACTTCCACGCTCCTATTGTTTCTGCAACCACCTGGCCCTCCCTATAATGACCATATGCTGATCTGTATCAAGGTTATAATAGTTTTGCTTCTTTCATTAGCTTTTATTTTTATATCGTTTTAACTTTTTGTTTTCAATTTCAGTTTAGTTTTAAAACTTTCAAAACTAATGACATTTTCTCTATATTTTGGTTTATTTTAGTTAGTTTTGTAAACACACAATACAGTTTTAGTTAGTTATCATTTTTTGTAAAGCCTAGTTTTGTTTTTTTATTTCAGTTAACTAAAATGTTTTTTCACACCTGGTTTTTCTTTTTTAGTTAGTTTATTATAGTAACTATAATAACCTTGACCTGTATGACCATACAACAACAGTCACGTTCACAGAGACAACACATGCTAGCTTTCTTATATAAGTCAGCCCAGTCCCCATAACTCACCCATAATTGTGCAAAACTAGGACCGGTCCACATGCAGCCCTTGTTTGGGCATTGTGACAAAAACAGCTATTTTGGTAGAATGTTCACAAGAAACATTTTGCCCCTCTATACTGTTATATAACTACTGGGCAACGAGCCAAGCATAATATATGCAGTTAGCTGGCTGGCTGTATGGTATGAAAACCAAGATTTAAAATGTTTTCCGCAGGGTTTGGGTTTAGTTGAGTGCTTTGTTAGCAAGCTCCAGATGTCTTTTTCCCTTAACTCTCCAGTTCTGTCCACTTCTCTTCTCTCCTACATCTCCCATTATCACCTCTGCCTCTCTCTCTCTGGGCTCGCGGGGCTGCCTGGCTAGCTCTCTCTCTCTGGGCTCGCAGGGCTGCCTGGCTAGCTCTCTCTCTCTGGGCTCGCGGGGCTGCCTGGCTCTCTCTCTCTGGGCTCGCGGGGCTGCCTGGCTCTCTCTCTCTGGGCTCGCAGGGCTGCCTGGCTAGCTCTCTCTCTCTGGGCTCGCGGGGCTGCCTGGCTAGCTCTCTCTCTCTGGGCTCGCGGGGCTGCCTGGCTAGCTCTCTCTCTCTGGGCTCGCGGGGCTGCCTGGCTAGCTCTCTCTCTCTGGGCTCGCGGGGCTGCCTGGCTAGCTCTCTCTCTCTGGGCTCGCGGGGCTGCCTGGCTAGCTCTCTCTCTCTGGGCTCGCGGGGCTGCCTGGCTAGCTCTCTCTCTCTGGGCTCGCGGGGCTGCCTGGCTCTCTCTCTCTGGGCTCGCGGGGCTGCCTGGCTAGCTCTCTCTCTCTGGGCTCGCGGGGCTGCCTGGCTAGCTCTCTCTCTCTGGGCTCGCGGGGCTGCCTGGCTAGCTCAGTCGGTAGAGCATGGCACTCATACAACCTCCGGCTCGTAGCTAAGCATAAAGCAGCGTTGCATTTCATTGTACACGTTACCCGTCTCACATACATATGACAAATATGCAAATATTTTCTCTCTCTGTGCCCTGCCCTTTGGGTTTGATTTGTTTTACCATAATGCAATCTGGTCCACCATCCATCTCTGACTCCTCCCCTCCCCTCCTCTTTCTTCTCCGCTCTCCTCCCCTCTCCTCTTCTCCTCTCCCCCCCTCTCTTCTCTTCTCTTCCCCTCTCCTCTCCTCTCCTCTCCTCTTCTCTGCCCTTCTCTCCTCCCCTCTCCTCTCTGCTCTCCTCTCTCCTCCCCTCTCCTCTCTGCTCTCCTCCCCTCTCCTCCCCTCTCTCCTCTCCTCTCCTCCCCTCCTCCACTCTCCTCTCCTCTCCTCCCCTCTCTCTGCTCTCCTCTCCTCTCTCCTCTCCTCCCCTCTCTCCTCTCTCTGCTCTCCTCTCCTCTCCTCTCCTCTCCTCTCCTCTCCTCTCCTCTCCTCTCCTCTCCTCTCCTCTGCCCTTCTCTCCACTCCTCCTCTCTCCTCTCTGCTCTCCTCTCTCCTCCCCTCTCCTCTGCCCTTCTCTCCTCCCCTCTCCTCTCTGCTCTCCTCTCCTCTCTCCTCTCTCCTCTCCTGTCTTTCCTCCCACAGAGACAGAAGTCTGAGGTGGCTGTGGAGGCGGTCAAAGCCATGAACCCGCACATGAACATCGTGGCCCATCAGAACCGCTTGGACCCAGACAGCGAGCAGGTCTATGGACACCAGTTCTTCACCGACCTAGACGGAGTGGCGGCTGCCCTGGACAACGTGGAAGCCAGTCAGTACCGACTCTCACAAGCAAGAGCATGCTCTACTGCCCACTGGGACAGTGCCATCAGAATCGCACCAGCGCCAGTATTACAGTAGTACATTAAACAATGCTAGATAGTGCTTACTGATGCAGAGCCAAAAGGTACCAACACTGATTTCCCCATTGTCCCAGAGTAATAACAGTGCCACAGGCCAATGTGCTGCTACTACTATCACCATCATCATCATCAACAACAGCAGCAATAATGACCAGATGTCTGGTAGCGTTAGCTGGACTGCCTCTCCTGTGGGACCCTCCGGCACCATTATGTAACTGATCCTGCAGATCCGTCGCTGGCGCAGGGGGACTGTGGAATGCATAGGGTTCATGTAGTGAGCAGTGGAACAAACCCTAACCCACACCACAGAGGGAAGTAGACAGGGCCATGTTGTGGGACGGGAATCCCAGTTGGATCTGAGGTCTGCACAGTGTTTTACGTCTTTCACATGCACAGATGATTGTGACAACATGGTCGCCAAACAAGAGTTTGTAAGTTTGTTTGTATCCCACACACGAACAGAAGGGGGTGAGACTCTGAGGATGACCAGAAGAGGGTGAGACTCTGAGGACACCTGTGTGTGTGTGTGTGTGTGTGTGTGTGTGTGTGTGTGTGTGTGTGTGTGTGTGTGTGTGTGCGCGTGTGTGTGTGTGTGTGGTCTGCAGGGATGTACCTGGATGGGCGCTGTGTGCAGCACCAAAGGCCCATGCTGGAGGGAGGCACTCTGGGCAGTAAGGGCCACACTCTGGTGGTTGTGCCCCATCTGACCGAGTCCTACGGCCGGTTCAAGTCCAGCACGGAGGAGGCCATCCCTCTCTGCACCCTCAAGAACTTCCCTCACCGCATAGAGCACACCCTGCAGGTCAGGCCTGGAAGCACACAAAATCAAATCAAATCAAACTTTATTTGTATAGCGCATTTCATACAGAGAGGCTACACAATGCGCTTTACAGAGAGTAATGGGGGGGCGGTCATAGGTCCCGCCCCTACATATTCCAGAGGGAAGCAAAAAAAGTTTCACCCGGGGGCCAGAAAAGTGAGCTTTAAAAACACTCTGGGGTTTGGCTAATAGATTCTTCAGCCTCCTTTTTCAGTCTGCAGGCTATACGGGAAACCAAAAGCTCCTACTCCCTCTCTCTCTCTCACACACACACACACACACAACAATGCTCAACAGAGCTTACTTACAGTTAATATTCATATGAAACGAGTGTAATTTCAGAGACTTGTTTTTGGATCGCCTGACCTCGCTAAGCCATGGTCCATGACATCACTCTGTCACGTGTGCCGCTGCACAGAATGTAACCGCCCCCCACCACACTGACCCCCCACCACACTGACCCTCCCCCACACTGCCCCCCCCCACACTGACCCCCCCCACCCTGACCCCCCACCACACTGACCGGCATGAGCTTGGCAAGCTACCCATGCTGGGATTAGTCCTCTCACCCTCTGTCACCACATCCCCAAGTTTACTCAACCTTAGCCTGTCCATATATCAGATCTTAATCCCTTCCAAGCACACAGGCAACATATTTTAAAAGGAAAGCTTTTTACACTCAACTTTCCCTAAAGTGAATGAGCCGTTGAGAATGGCTAGTCCCGAGCCAAAACAATCCTACAGTGTATATAAATGAAATAGGGGCTGAGCTGTGTCCCTTCCATTCTAGTGGGCCAGGGACCAGTTCGAGGGGCTCTTCAAACAACCGGCTGAAAATGTGAACCAATACCTGGAGTAAGTCTTTCTCTCTGAAATCTACCAGACGTGATCAGCATCTCCGCTGAAACTCATTCTGCTACTCGTACCGTCAGTCATCTTTAACTCTTTTACGTCTTCACACACACGAACACACACACACACGCTCCTAATGATGTTGCGAGCGCTGCCGATCATCAGGGCGGAGAGGGTGCGGTGTGATGCGTTGTGGGTAGTGAACCTGGCGTCAGAGAGAGAGGGCCTGCTGGGTGGGGCCTCATGTGGGGCCCCAGAGACGCTCACCCGCCTGGCTCATTAGAGACCCCCCTACCGTATATGTCCACCAAATGGACTCGCTAACCGGTTTATTGTGAGCGATGTAGTGAATTAGCGTCTTCCCTGGAGGTGTCCTGGGGCTGTGACTGTATGTTTCAGGCCCTGTCTGGGAGATTTGAGCGTGACGTCTGTCCTCGGTTCCCTGGGGGCCTCCCTTAATCCCACCCTGCAAAGTGTCTCCCTGCGGCTCCGTTTATCTAAGGGAGGTTTAATGTAAGCTCTCTAAATTGTGGAAAAGCCCGCCAGCTCACGGAGAGAAACTCACTGAGCCCCGCGGCAGCGGCTCGAACACAGAATAGCTCTACTCATTGTGCCCAGACAACGATTAGTCACACTTAGCGTGGCGAGAAAGAGGAAGAGTAAAACTTCCCTTAACGAGCCTATCTTACCCAACCACATGTACGTTGTGAAACTGACAACCTCAAACCGCTCCCTGGCTTCCTGTCAGGTCCCCCGTAAGTGCAACCGTCTGTGGGTGTGTCTGCCGCTACGGTTCACGAGTCTCCCCTGTGCTGCGCCGGCTGTTTAGAGCGACCTGGCCCTGGGTTTACAGGGGAGCGCGGGCTCCAGATAGACGGGCGCCGGGCCGCCATGCTCTCAGAGACCACCCTGCGTGACCGCAGCACTCAACACTTCCTGTCCCTCTCCGGCTGGCTGCCCGCAAGGTGACGTGGACCCCACTAGCAGGACTACCCCAAACTGACATACGGTTCTCACTGACTGATTTTCACTGAGCAGCCAGACAGCCATTACAGGGAGATGACATGTTTAAGTGTGTCTTTTGTTAGGGTCGGCATGTGCAGGTCTTGGCTGCTTCTACCACTGCTTTGTTGACTTTGCATAAATGCTGTTGGAATTCAAAACAAGCCCTTGGCGGAACAATGGAGGTCGATCCCTTCTTTCTGGAGGACCAGCCTCGGTAAGGGTGTTAAGGTACATTACGAGGTGAGGGTGTTAGGGCTCGTTACGAGGTGAGGGTGTTAAGGCATGCTACGAGGTGAGGATGTTAGGGCTCGTTACGAGGTGAGGGTGTTAGGGCTCGTTACGAGGTGAGGGTGTTAGGGCTCGTTACGAGGTGAGGGTGTTAGGGCTCGTTACGAGGTGAGGGTGTTAGGGCTCGTTACGAGGTGAGGGTGTTAGGGCTCGTTACGAGGTGAGGATGTTAGGGCTCGTTACGAGGTGAGGATGTTAGGGCTCGTTACGAGGTGAGCTTTGGATTCCAAACTCTCCTGCTGCCCAACCACCTGACATCCTCCCTCATTGTTGTCCCTTGTTTTCATCATTGCTCTTTTCTCCCTCCACTCGGTAGGGATTACATACCCAGATAGCGAGACGATCTGGGCCATATATGGGCCAGATGCAGCACTTATGGCTTAGTTCCAGCCCATATATGGCCCAGATCCGTCGGTCCGCCTCCCTCCTTATCTAACCGAGAGGCTGTTCTGGTCCCCCTCCCCCGGGCTGTAGGGACGCCGCGGGCTTCCTGGAGCGGACCCTGTCCCGGGGGGAGGCGGAGGCCCTGGAGGTGCTGCAGGGTGTGCTGGGCAGCGTGGGGGAGCAGCGTCCGGCGGGCTGGGAGACCTGCGTGGCGTGGGCCCATGGACGCTGGGAGAGCCTCTACAACAACGACATCAGACAACTACTGCACTGCTTCCCGCCCGGGCAGGTAACAAAACACACTCGCTGGGAAACCGTTCTCTGTGGCAGCGCGCGAACACACAAGGGCACTGTTGTTGTTTACATACAAGATGAAATGCTTGTTTCGAGGCATTCCATTTCTCCCCTGACCTGTGATAGCATAACCGATCGTCATAGATGTTATATCACTCCAGTGCCATCCCACTGAACAGTATGTAATCTGTCTGTAATCTATAATCTGGTATGGCATAGAGAGAGAGGGCTGGGGGAGGGGGGTTGACGTCACACACTCTCGTCCCACCTGGGACTCCGGAGGGATTAGTAACAACCCAAACAGACCCCACCTGACCCTGCTCTGTCTAGCCTGCTCACACAGCCCGCGCTCTCTCCCCCCTACGAGATGTGGGCCAGCAGAAATTCCTCTGAGCGAGACTCCATTTCATTCCAGTCATATCCTGTTAAAGCCTTTTTGGGGGAGAGGGAAGGTCTGACAGTCAGAAAAGCATTGGGTTTCTGCTCTGAGTCTCCTGGGAAAGGCCCGGGTATGGTATTAATATACTCATTCTTCAGGAAAACGAGTGCTTGCGAAACACATGGGCGAGCCTCACACACACACTGTTTTAGTTTGAACACAGTGTAGCGCAGCGACTCTTTAATATCTCATATTCCTAAAAATCACTGATCAGTCACTTCAAGTGTTCCTTTGCAGTGGCACAGAGCTGGGGGCTGTGCTTAGAGTTCTTAGCAGATCTGATCGTGTTGTTGTTGTTATTGTTGTAGATTTAGTTTTGGTTCCTATCCCTCTGTTTCCCCTTCTTCTGTCCGGTTAGGGTTAGGGTTAGGGTTAGGGGGGGCTGTGGTTTCTGTCTCCTCCCTCACGCTCACTCTCCACCACGGAGCTTTTGGGGAAGTGTGATGCAGCTGACGGTTAACGTACGCTAACGGCCGGTGTGCAAATATTAACTATGGCACAGGCTGAGTAAATGAAAGATTGATGGGTTTGTAATGGGTCTGCGTGCTGCTTATCTGTGAGTAGGTATACGGTTGGCAGATGGCCTCTGTAAGATATCCTCCCAGACATCTAGAATATCAGCGCTAGATTTACTGCAACCTCCAGACGTGCAACATTGGCAAAGGTTCTTACAGAGTCAGACGGAGATGTTGAGCCAGCAGACGCGGTCCTGTTCGGGGAGGCGGATCGTGTTGTGACACAGCTCAGCTGATGAGTCTGTAGATGATGCTGCCGTGTGGAAACAGCCTGGCGGTCAGTGGCTTGTCTGGGGCTGAGGAGTGATAGGCAAGGCAACTTTATTTGTAGGCCCACAGCACAATTCATACGTACACTAGCACAATTCAAAGTGCTTTACAGCGTGACAAAACTACAATAAAGGTAAAAGATTTACAATTAAAACACTTTTTGTTTTTAAAGTGCAAAAGTACAGACAAAAAAATACAGAACATACAAGACTTCCAAGTAAACTAATAAGGTTAAAAAATAAGCAAAACATATGTTACAGGGCAGGGTATGCAGTGCAAATAGGAAAGTGTTTAGCTTTGATTTAAACGTGATCAGGGGTCAGGGCTCGTTTGATATCATGAGGGAGGATATTCCAGGTCAGGGTTAGGGTTAGGGTTAGCCCTAACCCAGGCATGATAACAGATCGCTGCCTCGCCGTGTTCTGTTCTAACTCTTGGGACAGCCAATAGGCTGACCCCAGATGACCGAAGGGTCCTAGAAGATTCATATGGCGCAAGCATGTCACAGATGTATTTGGGCCCAGAGCCACAGAAGTGATTTATAAACAAGCAGTAATATTTTGAAATCAACTCTCTGAGTGACTGGGAACCGGTGTAAGGATTTAAGGACTGGTGTAATGTGGTGATATTTCCTAGTTTTGGTCAGGACCCTAGCAGTGGCGCTCTGTGATAGACAGCAGGGGGTTAAAGGGCACACAGGGACGTGACAGGGTAGGGGTCAGAGGTGACACATACTGACGGTTTGGACTAGGTGAGGATTTAACAATTAGAGGGGACAGATTAGGATTAAGCGGAGGAAGACACTGAGAATCAGAGGTTACGACGCGGATGTTGCATCTTTCACAGACGCCTCTCACCCATGAAATGATTTAACTCAACATAACTGGGCGTCTGCAGGTTGAACAGTATCATTAAGACCTGCCCCCCCCACCCCCACCCCCACCCCCAAATGCTCCCTCTGTAGAGGATGATGCAGTAGATAGGCCTCAGCTGCTGTAGGAAGCCCCCCCCCCCCCCCCCCCTCCAGGGAGAGAGAAGTGAGCAGCCTGTCTCCTGTGCTGCCATATGGGCCTGCTGCTGGCGAGATAACCCTAACCCACCCTAACCCTAACCCTAACCCAACCTAACCCACCCTAACCCACCCTAACCCTAACCCTAACCCACCCTAACCCTAACCCTAACCCTAACCCTAACCCACCCTAACCCACCCTAACCCTAACCCTAACCCACCCTAACCCTAACCCACCCTAACCCACCCTAACCCTAACCCTAACCCACCCTAACCCTAACCCACCCTAACCCACCCTAACCCTAACCCTAAGCCTGGCTCTGCAGGGAAGTGGACACGCAGTCTCAGACTACCAGTCCAGGGAAGGTATTTGACGAGACCGTTATTGAATCAGGCATCTCTTCTAGTGTACCCCCCCCCCTCCCACCCCTGTTGTGATTCTACTGGGCAACTATTTGAATTACTGTTTGTAGTTTTACCAAACGATTGATCATAAACCCAGTGATTTATGTTTATGACACGGTGATGTTGCTGTGAGAAAAAGCCATTCTGCGACTGTCTGAGTGTATAATGTGTTTTTCCCAGACAGGGATTAGGCATGGGCTGTCACATGTAAGCTTCACCTAGTCAAGGAAACTGTAGTGTGTGGTACTTATGAATCATAAACACGTTTGGCCTTTCTCTGTTTCTCCTCAGTTGACAAGCTCAGGTCTGCCTTTCTGGTCTGGTGCAAAGAGATGTCCTCATCATCTGAGCTTTGACCCTAACAATGTAAGTACCTAACCGACCTCTTCTCCAAACCAGAGCTCAGTCACTTCCATACAACAGCAGTTCCCCTCTGTGGGTCGTTGTAAGGATCAGGGGGAATGATAGAGCGATTATCTCGGATGATAACATTCTCTCTGGTCTACTGGGTCCTTATCTGACCTGTGAGGCCCTCTTACAGCCCCTCTCCTGCAGACAAGTCATCTATCTGCCCCTATCACTACCTCCACCCTCACACACACACACATGCGCACACACACACACACACACACGCACGCATGCACAAAACACACACACACACACACATACCTCTGCTAAACCACAAACCTCCAAGCGTGAGCTCACCACTTATTTACTCACGTGCACACTCTCTCACTCACGTGCGCAAGGGGCCATTGCGGCTGGATCCGTTCGTCTTTCTTCCGAGCTCTGTCCCTCTCTCCTCCCTCCTCCTCTCCTCTCTCCAGTCCTCCTCACCCCTCCCTCCTCCTCTCCTCTCTCCAGTCCTGCTCACCCCCTCCCTCCTCTCCTCTCTCCAGTCCTCCTCACCCCCTTCCTCCTCCTCCCTCCTCTCCTCTCTCCAGTCCTCCTCACCCCTCCCTCCTCCTCCCTCCTCTCCTCTCTCCAGTCCTGCTCACCCCCTCCCTCCTCCTCCCTCCCTCCTCTCCTCTCTCCAGTCCTCCTCACCCCCTTCCTCCTCCTCTCCTCTCTCCAGTCCTCCTCACCCCTCCCTCCTCTCCTCTCTCCAGTCCTGCTCACCCCCTCCCTCCTCCTCCCTCCTCTCCTCTCTCCAGTCCTGCTCACCCCCTCCCTCCTCCTCCCTCCTCTCCTCTCTCCAGTCCTCCTCACCCCCTTCCTCCTCCTCCCTCCTCTCCTCTCTCCAGTCCTCCTCACCCCTCCCTCCTCCTCTCCTCTCTCCAGTCCTCCTCACCCCCTCCCTCCTCCTCTCCTCTCTCCAGTCCTCCTCACCCCCTCCCTCCTCCTCCCTCCTCTCCAGTCCTGCTCACCCCCTCCCTCCTCCTCCCTCCTCTCCTCTCTCCAGTCCTGCTCACCCCTCCCTCCTCCTCCCTCCTCTCCTCTCTCCAGTCCTCCTCACCCCCTTCCTCCTCTCCTCTCTCCAGTCCTCCTCACCCCCTTCCTCCTCTCCTCTCTCCAGTCCTGCTCACCCTCTCCCTCCTCCTCCCTCCTCTCCTCTCTCCAGTCCTGCTCACCCCTCCCTCCTCCTCTCCTCTCTCCAGTCCTGCTCACCCCTCCCTCCTCCTCTCCTCTCTTCAGTCCTCCTCACCCCCTTCCTCCTCTTCTCTCTCCAGTCCTGCTCACCCCCTCCCTCCTCTCCTCTCTCCAGTCCTGCTCACCCCTCCCTCCTCCTCTCCTCTCTCCAGTCCTCCTCACCCCCTTCCTCCTCTTCTCTCTCCAGTCCTGCTCACCCCCTCCCTCCTCTCCTATCTCCAGTCCTGCTCACCCCCTTCCTCCTCCTCCCTCCTCTCCTCTCTCCAGTCCTGCTCACCCCCTCCCTCCTCCCTCCTCCTCTCCTCTCTCCAGTCCTCCTCACCCCCTTCCTCCTCCTCTCCTCTCTCCAGTCCTGCTCACCCCCTCCCTCCTCCCTCCTCCTCTCCTCTCTCCAGTCCTCCTCACCCCCTTCCTCCTCCTCTCCTCTCTCCAGTCCTGCTCACCCCCTTCCTCCTCCTCCCTCCCTCCTCTCCTCTCTCCAGTCCTGCTCACCCCCTCCCTCCTCCCTCCTCCTCTCCTATCTCCAGTCCTGCTCACCCCCTTCCTCCTCCTCCCTCCTCTCCTCTCTCCAGTCCTCCTCACCCCCTCCCTCCTCCTCTCCCCTGTCCCTCTCTCCAGTCCTGCTTGCCTCCTCCATCCTCCTCCTGCATGAAATGCTATCAGCTCTCCCAGGTCTGAGCCTGTCGCTCCAACAGACAATAGGTCAAGAACAAAGGCCGGCATCCAGGAATGCAGCCCAGAGTCATTGCACCACAATACTGTGTAAATAGCCCATTCATGAGTCATGACCTTTTAACTGCGTTTTGATAACAGTTATACATCAGCGGCGTCACCCTTTGAATCTTTCCTGGTCCTCCTCAGACACATTTAACGGGAAGCCAATTTTCATAACTCGCGAAATAAATCAAGAAGGGGTTAGTCATTCGTGGGCATGCTGGGACTTTGTAAACCCAGAGTTTCTGTATGCCGTTGGTCACCACCTGGCCATTGCTCACACTGTAGCTCACGCAGTCTGAGGTGTTAGTTCCATGAGGAACATCCTGTTTGATGTTCACATTTTCCACAGCCTTTGCCCTCCACGTGAAACGGGCGGAAAACGCTTTGCACCATGGCACCTCAACATGAGGGCTTGGCGGGTTTTGTTTGGGTTGGCTCGTGGTTTAGTATAATTATTTATTTTACCTCAGCTCTGGGTTTGGCTGCTGAGACTTGGAGGTGGAGGGTCACTGACAGCTTGTGTTACTGTGTCACATATGCAGACCACCCATATGGACTATGTGGTGGCGGCAGCCAACCTGTATGGGCAGACCTACGGCATAGCTGGGACGCGAGACCGCGACGCCGTCCGAGGAGTCCTGGAGAGGGTCCAGGTGGCTGCCTTCACTCCAAAGTGCAGCGTGAAGATCCATGTGACTGACGAGGAGATGGAGGAGGAGAAGGAGAGGGAGAGAGCTGATGTTGGTGAGAAACCTCAAAAGCTCCTAACCCCCGCCATTTTCTGGCCTGTATTTCTGTCTCTCTGTGCTTCTCAGCGTTTCTCTATCACTACAGATAAGGGCCAATTGGAGGAGCTGAAGACCCAGCTGCTCTCTCTGACCCAGAGAGGTTCAGCTCTGCAGATGTTCCCCATCGACTTTGAGAAGGTAAGAGTGCAACGTCCTGAATAACTGCTGCTCACGCTGCAGGCTACGGGCCCTCAGACTCACCGGCGTCTGGGCCTAAGCAGGGCGGGGGGGGGGGGGGGGCACGCCGAACCTACAGGGGCCCGACATGGACGATTCATCTTTCGGGTCCTGCAGTGACCCGGTTCTGTACCGGTCCCCAGGGACAGAGGGCTCATGGAACAGCACTGGGGGGGGGTTAGGGTTAGGGTTAGTTCTGTTCTCTGGCTGCTCAGTGGCACTGCCACACGGGGGGGGGGGCTTTTTAAAGAGTGCACATCCTGTTGGAAGCAGAGTTGAGAGAACAGTGGATTAGTGTGACTGGGCCTGAGGATCCCTGTTTGGATGACTTCAGAGGGGTTGGGCTCTGAACCCCCCCACCCCCACCCCCCCCCCCCTCATGTCACCCTGCTCTTTGAAGTGCCACACTCACAGAACCCTGAGGCCAGACCACACTCCATAACACCTCCATTGTGCGCCCAGTCACTGTCATACAGAGAGGCTTATAATCCTCTCTCTCCTCCCCCTCTTTCTCTTCTCTCATAGTGTTCTCTCACTCCCCCTCATCTATCTCTCATTCTGTGAAAATCAACTTGGTACTGGTGTGCGGATGACTAAACTGTAGCCGGGGTGGATGAGGTCAGTCAGGCGTGTATCGGATGTCACCTTTAATGTGCGAATGAGACCCTCCACCCTCCACACCACCGCCTCCACCTCCGCCTCCACCTCCACCTCCGCCTCCACCCTCCACCCTCCACACCGCCGCCTCCACCTCCACCCTCCACACCTCCGCCTCCACCTCCGCCTCCACACCTCCGCCTCCACCCTCCACACCGCCGCCTCCACCTCCACCTCCACCTCCACCCTCCACACCACCACCTCCGCCCTCCACACCACCGCCTCCACCACCGCCTCCACCCTCCACACCACCGCCTCCACCTCCACCTCCGCCTCCACCTCCACCCTCCACACCACCGCCTCCACCACCGCCTCCACCCTCCACACCTCCACCCTCCACACCACCGCCTCCACCTCCGCCTCCACCTCCACCATCCACACCACCACCTCCACCCTCCACCCTCCACCCTCCACACCACCACCTCCACCCTCCACACCACCACCTCCGCCCTCCACCCTCCACACCTCCACCCTCCTTACCTGCCCAGGTGAGGCCGTGGACGTCTGGAATGTGCGGAGGTGGATTCCACAGGCATCAGGTTGCCAGTGTCGACTTTATCTCCAGAGCATCCCCCCTTTCCCCCCCCTAAACCCGCCATCGGCCCCCGAGTAGCTGTCACCTGTCCGGCCGGCCTTTTGTGAAGCACCGCCGTGACCTCACCGTCGCCGCGTCTCGCGATGGAACCGCCATAATTTTCCCCCCGAGTCATGTGTTACCGTAATTAAAGTGACACGGCGACAAAGGCCGCCACCGAGCTCCGAGCAGGCGACCTGAGCGTCGCGTCGTTTCGGCTGACTCGGGTTTGTAAATTTGGTGGCAGACAGCGGTCTGGCTCCCGGAGCCGTTTGCTGGGTGTGAAAATGCGCGTGGGCCTCAGCCCAGCGTACTGTATGCCAGCCTGTGTCGTCCCCTCCCTTGTATGTAAAGTGTACGACTTCTCCATCCAGGACAATGACGGCAACTTCCACATGGACTACATTGTCGCCGCCTCCAACCTGCGAGCGGAGAACTACGACATCCCGGCCGCCGACACACACGAGGTGAGAACGAGAACAATCTCCATTATATTAGCAGTGATGCTGCAGGGGGCGAGGGGCTGTTTGGGAGGGAAAAATAAGAGAAAACAACGACGCCCACCCCCCCCCCCCCCCTTCCTCCTCCTCCTCCCTGGGGGCTGTGTTTTGCGTCGCTGACTCACACACACCTGCCCCGGAGCCACAGAGCGCTCGCTACAGAGGGGGGGCTACAGAGGGGGGGCTACAGCCTCACTCACCTTTGTTTCTGAGGCAGAACTAATCACAGCACTTTACCCGTCTGTCCCCTGGGACTTGTCACCTGAGACCCAGGAGCAGGGCCTGGCCCTGCACACACACACGCACGCAGGCACACACACACACACACACACACACACACACAGATAGGGGCTGAGGGAGGGAGCAGGAGGGATAGAGACAATAGGGGTTTTTCAGTAGATAATCATCTCAAACCTGGCTTGGCACGTCAGGTCTTGCTTTTTACTGGAGATGACATCACCCTCACTTCCCCCACTGTCTGCTTGCCTCTCCTGCACACTTTTGACAACACGACACATCCCGCGCCAACACGCTCCCAAACAGCCCACCTCCTCCCCTAACAGCTGCTCCTCCCCCCCCCCCCCGGCAGAGCAAGCGCATCGCGGGGAGGATCATCCCGGCCATCGCGACGACCACGGCGGCGGTGGCCGGCCTGATGTGCGTGGAGCTGTTCAAGCTGGTCCGTGGCCTGCGGGAGGTGGGCTCCTACCGCTCGGCCTACTTCAACATGGCCGTCCAGGTCTTCGTGCTCGCCCAGCCCCGCGCGCCCCGGCGCTTCACCGTGAGTCCCACACACACCCACACACACACACACACAGCTACACATACACACTCTCTCTCTCTCTCTCTCTCACTCTCTCTCTCACACACACACACACACACACTCTCTCACACACACACACACACACACACACACACACACACACACACTCACTCACACACACAGCTACACATACACACTCTCTCTCTCTCTCACTCTCTCTCTCTCACACACACACACACACACACACTCTCTCACACACACACACACACACTCACACACACACACACACACACACACACACTCACACACACACACACACACACACTCACACACACAGCTACACCTACACACCCTCTCTCTCTCTCTCTCACTCTATCTCTCTCACACACACACACACACACACTCTCTCTCACACACACACACACACACACACACACACACACACACACACACACACACACTCACACACACAGCTACACACGCACATGGCCTCGGAGAAGAGGCACAATAAGCACCTAGTAGGCATTGCTGACGGCCTGTGCTGCACATGGGTCAACCGTCCTAGATACAAGCTGTGAGTACGTAGAGATGGTCAGTGCTTAATGGACAGCACAACTCTTTACAACGGCTTTTATTCACCCATTCACACACCAATGGCGGCAGCTGCCATGCAAGGTGCTAGCCTGCTCATTAGGAGCAATTTGGGGTTCAGTGTCTTGACACTAGGCATTTTTAGACAGAGCTTCTGCCAATTTTTCTGCAAATAGGTCCCGCAATGGACCCACAATATCTGCGCTCTGCCCATTTAGACAGAGGTGTAATATTTCCGTGGCAGTTCTTTGTTTAGAGAGCATTCCCCCCCTCCACATTTCAAAGAGGCGTGAACAATCAGCAGTTCTTCAGTAGTCTTCTGTGTTGGCGGAACGCACCATTCAGACGAAAAGGGGAGTCGGGCCGTTGCTGGAATATCACTACCTCAAAAAACGAAACGAAAGGGGGGAGAATCTTTTACACCAATCCGTGTCTGTTCAATTTAGACCAACGGCGAAACGTACGATTGGCGCAAGTACGACGTCTTAACAAGTCTGTCTGAATGACCCTACTGACACTAACATGTGGACAGGAGGAGCTGCTTTGCCTCCTGAGGCGG
This sequence comes from Borostomias antarcticus, assembly GCF_949987555.1. Taxonomy (NCBI): domain Eukaryota; kingdom Metazoa; phylum Chordata; class Actinopteri; order Stomiiformes; family Stomiidae; genus Borostomias; species Borostomias antarcticus. Next base: position 83,934 of record NW_028175670.1, read on the forward strand.
CTGTAGCTCAGTTGGTAGAGCGGGTCGTTCAGTGATCGAAGGGTCAGCGGTTCGAATACCAGCTCCGACTGTCTACATGTCGGAGTGTCCTTGAGCAAGACACCTAACCCCAAATTGCTCTCAATGAGCAGGATAGCACCTTGCATGGCAGCTACCGCCATTGGTGTGTGAATGTGTGTGTGAATGGGTGAATGAGAGGCCATTGTAAAGCGCTTTGAGTGCCGCTAAGGTGAGAGAGCGCTATATAAGTGCAGTCACCATTTACAGCCGCCTCCAAAGATACTGCATGTCGATCCTGTATGCACTGTGTTACGACTGGGTTGGATTTGGACCCAAACGCACGACACCGGAGGCAGAGAAAAATGCAAAGCCCAAAGGGCGGTTTAATAATAAATTAATAAGTCCAGCAGGCAAGGTCAAAAACGATAAACAGGCAGGGGTCAGGCGATCAGCAAACAATGTCCAATATCCGTAATCCGTAGTCAAAGTCCATATCCAGAAGGGGGGTCAGGGAATCCGTGTTTCAGTCCAGGGGTGGTGATAGCAGGCAAGCCGAGCACTGCACACTGGGTCTGGAGGGAAAGTAAAACGGAACGAGAAAAAATGGATAAGCAAAAACAGAGATACGGACAGCAATCAACAAGGTAGGCTACGCTGGCTAGGGTACTTGCCACAGGAATTCTATGGGAAGTTCTGGCGATGAGCATGGAGAAAACCAGGGTTCTTGTAGGCAGGCGATGATGATGATTGGGACCCGGTGCGCAGCACTCAGCCGTAAGCGCGTTCACTAATCACCACGATTGCCTTCACCTGTGGCGTTGGAGCGCGCGCTGTGCGCGTGCTGAGGTGCTGGGCGTCTCAGGAATACTCTCAGGAGGCGGGAATTCGGGAGACCCCGAACGCCGCGGGGTAGAGCCGGACCGACGCACGTTGCGTCGGGCCACCGGCAAGCTCGGAGGAGCGGAGGGGAATGCGCGCGGTGGTGCCGCCGTAACAGGACCCCCCCCCAAGCGGGAGCCACCTGGCGACCGACCGGGGGCATCAGGATGGGCCCGGTAGAAGTCGCGGAGGAGAACAGGGGTCATGATCTGGGACCGAGGAACCCAGCTCCGTTCCTCCGGGCCATACCCCACCCAGTCGACCAGGTATTGGAACCCGCGGCCCTGGCGGCGGACCTTCAGCAGCCGCCTCACCGCCCACTGAGGGTGGCCATCCACCAGCTGCGGAGGGGGCGGCGCGGGAGCCGGTGGCACGAGGGCGCTGGTGACGACGGGCTTGACCCGAGACACATGGAAAACCGGATGGACCCGGCGAAGGGAGGCGGGGAGAACCAACCGGACAGCGGCGGGGTTGACGACCCGGTCGATGAGGTAGGGCCCGATGAACCTCGACGCCAGCTTCCTGGAGGAGACGTGGAGGGGCAGGTCAGCAGTGGAGAGGTAAACCCGTTGACCGACCTGGTACACCGGGGCCGGGACACGCCGCCGGTTGGCACCGCGGGAGGCGCGCGCCGTAGCGCGGAGCAGGGCGGACCGCACTGCGGACCAGACCCCCTGGCACCGGCGGAGATGAGCCTGGACTGACGGCACCGACGCCTCGGCCTCCTGGAGCAGGAACAGGGGAGGTTGGAACCCCAGGGAGCACTCGAAGGGAGACATGCCGGTGGACTCGCTGACCATGGCGTTCAGTGAGTACTCGACCCAGGGCAGGTCCTGACTCCAGGAGGAAGCGTGAAGGGAGGACATGCACCGGAGGGCTGACTCCAGGCTCTGGTTGGCTCTCTCCGCCTGGCCGTTGGTCTGTGGATGGTAACCAGAAGAGAGACTGACCGTGGCCCCAATCCCCGCACAGAATGCCCTCCATACCTGAGACGTGAACTGGGGTCCACGGTCAGACACCACATCCTGGGGCAGACCGTAGAGCCGAAAGACGTGCTCAGTCAGCAGCTCCGCCGTCTCCATCGAGGTGGGGAGCTTGGGTAGGGCCACGAGGCGCACAGACTTCGAAAACCGGTCCACAATGGTGAGGATGGTGGTGTTTCCCCGGGAGGGAGGGAGACCGGTCACGAAGTCCAGAGCGATGTGTGACCACGGACGACTGGGCACAGGAAGGGGTCGCAACAGGCCAGCCGGCGGCTGGTGGGATGCCTTGCTGCGGACGCAGGTGGTGCAGGCGGAGACGAACTCTCTGACGTCCGCTGCCATGGTGGGCCACCAGAACCGCCGGCGTAGGAAAGACAGCGTACGGTGGGAACCCGGGTGGCAGGCAAACCGGCTCGCATGTCCCCACTGGAGGACACGGGTCCGGACGGCAGCCGGGACGAACAGCCGGTTGGGCGGGCCAGTCCGGGGGTCGGGTTGGGTGCGCTGGGCCCTCCTGACCACTGCCTCGACGTTCATGGTGACCACCCCGATCACCCGGGAGGCGGGAAGAATAGTGTCCGGAGTGGTAAGATCCTCCCCTGCCGCATAAAGCCGAGACAGTGCGTCAGCCTTGGTGTTCTTGGACCCCGGACGGTAAGTGATGTGGAAATTAAACCGTCCGAGGTACAGGGCCCAGCGCGCCTGACGGGAGGTCAGCCGCCTGGCCGACCTGAGGTAGGTCAGGTTCTTGTGGTCCGACCAGACGGTGACGGGGTGCTCCGCGCCCTCTAGCCAGTGCCGCCACTCCTGGAAGGCCTCCACAACAGCCAGCAGCTCCCTGTTGCCGATGTCGTAGTTCTCCTCTGCAGGTGTGAAGCGGCGGGAGAAGAAGGCGCAGGGATGCATCTTCTGGTCGGCCGCTGACTGTTGTGAGAGAACCCCGCCGAGACCCGTGTCTGAAGCGTCCACCTCCACGGTGAAGGGCCTCGAGGGGTCGGGATGAAGCAGGACCGGCGCGGAGGTGAACCGCCTCTTGAGGTCGGTGAAGGCGGCACTGGCTGCAGGTGTCCAGGTATAAGGACGCAGAGAGGAGGTGAGGGCAGTGAGGGGAGCGGCCACCCGGCTGTAGTCCCGTATGAATCGCCGGTAGAAGTTGGCGAAGCCAAGGAAGGACTGCAGCTGCTTACGGGTGGTGGGTTGGCTCCACTCGACGACAGCCTGGATCTTCTTGGGATCAGGCCGAGTTTGTCCACCTTCCACAATAAGTCCCAGGAACTCCACAGAGGGAGTGTGGAAGGTGCACTTCTCGGCCTTGATGAAGAGGCGGTTCTCCAGGAGACGCTGGATGACAAGGCGGACGTGCTGGACGTGTTCCTCAGCGCTCCTGGAGAACACCAGGATGTCGTCGAGGTAGAGCACAACAAAGATATCCAGCATGTCCCGGAGGATGTCATTCATCATAGCCTGGAACACGGAGGGGGCGTTGGTGAGGCCAAACGGCATGACTAGGTATTCGTAATGGCCTCGGGGAGTTTTGAACGCGGTCTTCCACTCATCCCCCTCATGGATTCGAACCAGGTGGTAGGCGTTCCGGAGGTCCAATTTCGTGAAGATGGTGGCCTCCAGGAGGGGTTCGAAGTTGGAACTCATGAGGGGGAGAGGGTACGTGTTCCTGATGGTGATGGCGTTCAGCTCCCGGTAGTCA
>NW_028175670.1:95000-100000 GCF_949987555.1 Borostomias antarcticus
TTGTGTGCGTGTGTGTGTGTGTGTGTGTGTGTCTTAGCCAGCGAACATTCTAGAAAGAATCTGTAGAGGTTGTGAGCAGAGCTCATGTTGGGAGGTGTGTGTGTGTCGGAGGTGTGTGTGTGTGTGTGTGTGTGTGTGTAGAGATTGAAGAGCCCCCCCTGTGACTAAGTAATGGTCAAACTGGTAACTGCACAAGGCAGCATCATTTTCTTGAGTGTACCTTCTCTTAAAACGGCTTTCCCATGAACGTATCGTCAGGATGTCAAAAAGCTGCTCCCCAGCCGGGGGAGTTGTACGGTCTGTTTTAGTCATTACTGTAAATGAGCTGACTTTATCATCTTCATCTCTGTGCTCGTCTAGCCAGACTGACTTTATCATCTTCATCTCTGTGCTCGTCAGACTGAACCTCCTGCAGGACCAGTACAGGTTCTATTAGGCCGCATTTGAAGCGAGTGCAGCTGCTAGATCTCACCTGGCGATCTGACACCAACCATTCAGCGCTCATCCTACCCCCCCCCCGTCCCCTGTCCCCCGTCCCCTGTCCCCCGTCCCCTGTCCCCCATCCCCCATCCCCCGTCCCCCGTCCCCCGTCCCCCGCCCCCCCCCCCCTCAGACCAACCTCAGTTCCTTTACATCATAACCTGGTAAAAGTCCCCAGGTCTCAATACGGCCCACATAGCCCGCTGAAGAAAAAGGTGTCCCTGTCGGAGAAGAGAGAGTCCACACACGCCTGCCCCTCACTCCCCCTCCTCCTCCCCCACTGCCCCTCACTCCCCCTCCCCCTCCTCCCCTGTCCCTGGCCACCCCCGTCAGGCCTTGTCTTTAAACATCTGTTTCCAAAAATAGGAAAGCCCCTCCCCCCCCGTTCTCCTCTGCTGTTGTTCTTCTCTCCACATCGAGGCAGAAATATTTCAACAAACTTGAAGAGGCTGCAGAGCTACTCCCGGGATCCTGTGGTGTGTTTATGTTTTCTGTTGGGGGTGGGGGGGTGGGGGTGGGGGGGCCCATGGGGGGTCATAAAGAGGGGGAAGGGGGAGCGCCGAAACGCCAGTCTTTAACGCTGATGACGATCTCCGCAGCAACGCGGCTCCGTTACAAAAGAGTCGCTCTCCTCCGGGGTTTTATTCGCCCCTTCTCCTCCTGGGTTTTATTCGCCCCTTCTCCTCCTGGGTTTTATTCGCCCCTTCTCCTCCTGGGTTTTATTCGCCCCTTCTCCTCCTGGGTTTTATTCGCCCCTTCTCCTCCTGGGTTTTATTCGCCCCTTCTCCTCCTGGGTTTTATTCACCCCTTCTCCTCCTGGGTTTTATTCGCCCCTTCTCCTCCTGGGTTTTATTCACCCCTTCTCCTCCTGGGTTTTATTCGCCCCTTCTCCTCCTGGGTTTTATTCGCCCCTTCTCCGTCGTTGTGGGGTTTGCTTGTGCTTCCCGACAGTTGCTCATTGCCTGCGGTACAAAAGCTCCGGCACAGCCGCTCGCTATGCGCCTACATGTATAGTACAGATGGGGGCTCACATTCCTTCACAGTGGAGTCATAGGATATTTTATTAGAACCTAAGGGGGGGAGATTAGACCCACACGTCTCTCTCTGGTGTGACCGTCTGTGGCATAGTCTTACGGAGGCCACGCAATATCACGGACAAGAGAGACCCCCCGTCCCCCCCCTCCAAAGATCTTCAGGCATATTAGGAGGTCCACTATAGTGTTACCCAGAGCAGGGCAGCCGGCTGGCTTATCAGTGCTATCTGCAGGACCTGGGGGATTGGGGATGGGGTTGGGGGTGGGGGAGAGGGGGGCAGGGGCCACTAATGACGCCCCCGGGAGATGTCGTCTGTAAGGGGAGCCGCGGAGCAGAAACGTGACCCCCGGGGGCGTCCAGAGAGGAGCTGAGGAGTGAGGAGTCCAGCTAGGCGTTCAGCCGTTCAGGTCTGGCAGGCCTCCCTGGGTCTCAGTCTGCTGCAGGGAGCTTTCCAGGAGTGTTCCGGTCAGCGCCCCCCGCCCCCTGACAGAGCACCCCCCCTCGCCCCACCATGCCCCCTCTCACTGCCCTGATTGAATTAGCAGTGTCAGAGGCGGGCCCTTCATCTCCCCCCGAAGCTCCGCCCCTGCGCACACTGCTCTGTGAGACGCCGGCTGTTTCCTGCCTCCACAGGAAGCGCTGCATTGGAACCAGATTTCCCAGGGAACTCGTTGCGATCTGGACGCTCTGCTTTAATGGCTCTCAGCCTCAACTAGAGAGAGGGGGGTGTGTGGGGGGGGTGTGTGGGGGGGGGTGTGTGTGTGGGGGTGGGGGGGTGTGGGGGGGTGTGTGGGGGGTGGGGGGGGGGCAGGCTTCTCTCTGCTCCCTCTCTTTCTCCAATGCTCCCAGCTGGAGAGGAGAAGTGGTGGCTTACCTGAGTTGTGAGAGGGGACACCGCTCCCGTGAGCGGTGACACCTCTTTAATTGCAGGGACACACGCACACACACACACACGCACACACACACACGCACACACACACACATCTGCCACAGAAATTACAGAGACAGAGTGAAAAAGGAGAGAGAAGAAGGAGGGAGCAGAGATTTAACCCAGCGTGCGGTTGGGTTTATGTGTGTGTGTGTGTTGGTGTGTATGTGTGTGTGTGTTGGTGTGTATGTGTGTGTGTATTGGTGTGTATGTGTGTGTGTATGTGTGTGCGTAGGTGTGTGTGTGTGTGTGTGCGTGTGTGTGCGTATGCGCGAGTGTGTGTGTGTGTGTGTGTGTGTGTGTGTGTGTGTGAATATGATCCTAGGCCTCTATCCTCCTCAGGGAGAGAGGTAGCGGGTAGCTGCATTGTGGAGCTGTAACTCTAGACGCCTGAATCGCCCTAACAGGAGAGTGAAGTAACCCTGGATGAACACACAGGGCTTGTGCCGCCTGTTGTCTCTAAGCCGCCCCGTTTTGTCAGCGTCGGCATTGTTGTTTGAGCCCTTATGCCGCTATATGACTGTCTGGGTGTCCGGCGACCCGTGGATGTCCAACTTGTCCGTCCATCATAACCCTTATTTCGCCCTCGCTGGGACCTCGTCTCACCCCTCCGCTACAACCTTTGATTGAACGTCACTTGGGCACACTTCAAAGCACGTGTTGTTTACCTGGGCAGGTTTGGGTCAGGGGCTGACCAGAGGACTCAGGGGCTGACCAGAGGACTCAGGGGCTGACCAGAGGACTCAGGGGCTGACCAGAGGACTCAGGGGCTGACCAGAGGACTCAGGGGCTGACCAGAGGACTCAGGGGCTGACCAGAGGACTCAGGGGCTGACCAGAGGACTGTCTACCAGTGAGCAGAAGCAGTCCGTCCACAGAGCTGCATATGGCCTTGTAGCTGTGTTCCATATGCTTCGTATCTTTGCGCCAATTATTCTAGCCAGTGACAGATGAGTCCACGCTGTAAGCCAGAGAGGCAGGAGGGGCTGTCGGTCTGTCCCCTGTCTTCCCTCCGCACTTCCCAACCGTCCTCAGTCCAAACAGGATAGGCAGATTTGAGCCGTTCAGCATGTGTTCAAGGCCTTGGAAGAGAGAGAGGGAAAAGAGAGAGAGAGAGAGAGAGAGAGACACACGCACACACAGAAAGAGAGCGATGATCACAGGCTATTCTTTTTTTTTTCTTTGTGGGATTAACTCTTGATGTTTTCCATCAAAGAGGCCCTGTTACCCTGGCGACCAGCCAGATCTCTCCACCCTAACCCAGCCCCACGTGGAAGCTGACTGACTGTGGTCTCCATGCCCCCCCCCATGCCCCCCCCATGCCCCCCCCCATGCCTAACCCAGCCCCACGTGGAAGCTGACTGACTGTGGTCTCCATGCCCCCCCCATGCCTAACCCAGCCCCACGTGGAAGCTGACTGACTGTGGTCTCCATGCCCCCCCCATGCCTAACCCAGCCCCACGTGGAAGCTGACTGACTGTGGTCTCCATGCCCCCCCCATGCCTAACCCAGCCCCACGTGGAAGCTGACTGACTGTGGTCTCCATGCCCCCCCCCATGCCCCCCCCCATGCCCCCCCCATGCCTAACCCAGCCCCACGTGGAAGCTGACTGACTGTGGTCTCCATGCCCCCCCCCCCCATGCCTAACCCAGCCCCACGTGGAAGCTGACTGACTGTGGTCTCCATGCCCCCCCCATGCCCCCCCCCATGCCCCCCTGGGTTGCTGATGGGGAGGGGGGCTGAGGTTGCAGTCGACCATCAGCTTCTGAAAGACCACAGAAGGAGCTGTTTTTTTTACAACCTGGCGTTAATGAATGTGGGAGCCCACTTCTCATCCGGCGCAGGGTTAGGGTTAGGGTTAGGGTTAGGGTTAGGGTTGGGGTTAGGGTTAGGGTTAGGGTTAGGGTTAGGGTTAGGGTTAGGGTTAGGGTTAGGGTTAGGGTTAGACAGTCTGGGTCTGGGTCTGGAAAGATTTCCCATGATTCCCCTGTGCGTGTCCCGCCGGGTGCCATCGGTGGCTTCACATAACCGGAAGAGCTCGTCTATATCGGCTTCATAGATTAACCTATATCTATCTATCTATCTATCTATCTATCTATCTATCTATCTATCTATCTATCTATCTATCTATCTATCTATCTATCTATCTATCTATCTATCTATCTATCTATCTATCTATCTATCTATCTATCTATCTATCTATCTATCTATCTATCTATCTATCTATCTATCTATCTATCTATCTATCTATCTATCTATCTATCTATCTATCTATCTATCTATCTATCTAACCCTAGCCGGTAGAGCTCTCAGATGGCCCGAAGAATTTGAGAGCTTGAGAGGGAAAGCTCCATAAAATCTGTGAACCAGATGAAAACTATTATCTCATTAAACTGATTTCCATGCAAACCTATCCTTGAGGAATGTGAGCGGGGGGAAAAGCATCTCTAACGGGCTCATGTCTAACGGGCTCTTTCCAATTTAGTCCTGTGAAAGCAAGAGCAGTTGATATTGGCTGATGGAAATATAAACCTATCCAGGTATTTGGCCAAGACTTT
>NW_028175670.1:110000-112500 GCF_949987555.1 Borostomias antarcticus
CTAGCTGGTAGACAGCCAGTACACAAGAAGACAGCAGGCCTGGAGGGCATCTGTGTTCCCAGGTCTGGGAGGCGCAGGGAGAAGACTGGGCATGGCCGACTGCTCCTCTGGCTGCTGGGATACAGATAATTGGACACAGGTTCTACTGGGGTTTTGGTGTTCCAGCTCTGCAGGCCAATGATCAGTCGCACGACGAACCCGGTCACCAGACAGCTCCTGCACCAGCGTAGGAGGAGGAAGTGACATATTTAGTCACGGTTGCCCCTCTGTGTGTGAGCAGCCCTGACGGAGCAGAGGACAGATGCCGCGTTCCTTCAGGTCCTGCGCGAGGATCAGGGTGCGGACGGCGAGCGGCCATGTCACGTGACCCCGCGTCGGGAGTGCAGTGTCAGTTGGAAAGACAAAAGTGTATGTTTATGTTTGTAGAGGTTTAAACAGATCACCCTGGGGTTGTGGGGCTTAGCATTCTCTGTTCTCCTTCTGTGTTTGGGGTTAGGGTTAGGGTTATGGGGAGGGATCCCATAGAAACAGTGGTTTGGACGGGGGTCCTATGAGATCACTTTGACCCGTAAAAGCCTATAGTTTCCTTATGAGCTCGGAGGGCAACCCCGGCATTTGAGCAGAACAGGGAGGTCACAGAAACTTTAGTGAGTTAACCCTTTTAGTACAGTGAGTACAGTGGCAACATTTCACATTCATTTGATGTTTCCTATATTACTAGAAAGTGCTGTTTCTCAACTTTCAGGAAGTGTTGGAATGTAGGAATTTGTTAGATTTTGTTTTAATTTTAGATCTTTTTTTTTTTTAATTGTATAAATATTTTTTTTATTTTGCCAGCGAGACGGTTGTATTTAAATGTTAACTATTATGCAGTAGAACCATTGTGATGTTTCAGTAAATGATATAATAGACGCTCATTGCAGTAAATGATATAATAGATGCTCATTGCAGGTTCATGGGTCCCTGGTTTCCCTTGACTCTGTTCTTGTCCTCCAGTCTCAGAGACAGAGACTCTCCAGCTGCTGGGTTAAACAGACACCGGCCGAGTACCATCTGTTTAAGCATTCTCAATGGATGACTCTCGAGACGCGTGCTGCTTGCCAACAAACAGACACCCCGGCATGTATGACAATAATGAGGTCCTTATTAACACGCCATATGCAGTGTCTCTCCTCATCTCGTCGAGCTTACTCAGACATTAGCCCAAGGAGGCTGTTGTGGAGGCCTGGAGCGTCTCCCATAATGGACGGGATCAAAATCATCTCTCGTCTACATTTGACAGCCTGTCCCCCCGCGGTCTGAGTCAGTGGGTCCGGTCACACAGCCGGCCTTCAGACAGAGTCTCTGTACGACCCATTGGACGGACAGCGCACCACTTCAGGAAACTCTGAGGGAAAGTTGGCCCCTAAAACTCTCACTGGAAGCCCCTCGACTGTTGCGGCCATTTGATCTGCCGTCTGGCAAAGCGTATGGAAAATTCCTCAGTTGTTATTTCACAGCCGAGGGGAGCGTTTCTTATATTCATGGAGGTGCAACCATTAGCCGCATTCTTCCACTTCATTTTCATAGCTTTGCTCACGTTTTCTGAAATATAAATCCCCTCCCGCCCAGGTCAGTTGGTCTCACACCAGAATCGTTTCAGATAATTAGCTGATCATCATAATCAACCTTCTAACATAGTCGCTGGTACGTTCACTACAGGGACTAGGATTCAAGTCTTAGACTTCTACTCATGGGAAATGGACTGCACTTATATAGCGCTTTTATCCAAAGCGCTTTACAATGAAGGCCTCTCATTCACCCATTCGCACACCAATGGCGGCAGCTGCCATGCAAGGTGCTAGCCTGCTCACTGTGAGCAATTTGGGGTTCAGTGTCTTGCTCAATGACACTTCGACATGTCGTCAGGAGGGGCCGGGATTCGAACCGTTGACCCTACGATAACTTGACCCGCTCTACCTCCTGAGCTATAGCCACTCCCCCCCCCACCCCCCCTCCACACAGCATCTGTGTCAAGTCAACTCTCACTGGCCAGGGCGAGTTTTTTTCTTAATGTCTCGTGGCTTTTTTCTCACCGTTCCAGGCGTATTATCGGAGCTAGAGGAGGAAGCCTGCCCTCCCTGTGGGTCTGTGTTTGGGTTCTGCTCAGCCTTGTCTGTGGGTCTGTGTTTGGGTTCTGCTCAGCCTGTGGGTCTGTGTTTGGGTTCTGCTCAGCCTGTGGGTCTGTGTGTGGGTTCTGCTCAGCCTGTGGGTCTGTGTTTGGGTGATGCTCAGCCTGTGGGTCTGTGTTTGGGTTCTGCTCAGCCTGTGGGTCTGTGTTTGGGTTCTGCTCAGCCTGTGGGTCTGTGTTTGGGTTCTGCTCAGCCTGTGGGTCTGTGTTTGGTTCTGCTCAGCCTGTGGGTCTGTGTTTGGGTTCTGCTCAGCCTTGTCTGTCTACCGCAGTGCTGAGCTGAGTCAGCTGCTCTCATCAACATTAAGGCACAAATGAGAAAATGTTGGA
>NW_028175670.1:120000-157500 GCF_949987555.1 Borostomias antarcticus
GTTAGGGTTAGGGTTAGGGATCCAACCACAGAGCTCTTAGTACCACATGCACAGCTGAATGCTGGTATACAGTATCGGAGTGAATGAGCTTAACTTTAGCATAACTTTTTATGCCCCTTAAGAACACAACGTAAATATGCACTGAATGCATTTTCATACATTTTCTTAAATTACAAAAAAGGAAGTTTTATTGCAACGGCTTCAACATTACTGAAACATTTGAACTTTGAACATTAAAGCACTTATAAAAATAAAATAACATCTATGAATCGGAATCTGTCCAAAGTCGTGACATCGCTCAGATGTATCCGATGATGTCATTGCATATGATGGGCTGTCGGCTGCCTGTCTTCATGAGGGCGCTGAACTGGTAAAAGTCTGTGTCCAGCTGGTGCAGGCCGGTGTGGGACTGGTGGAAGAAGGGCCTGCGTGGCTGGAAGCTCACTGGGCAGGACATGCGTTTGGGCGCCGCCTCCTCCCTGCTCACCCTGGCACAGTCCGCCGGCCTGGCCCTCATCTCCACGCTCTTGGACACCCCCGCCAGCCTCCTGCGCATGTTCACCAGGAGGTCCCTCGCCAGGCGCCGGCCCGCGTTGGGCCTGAGCTCCGCCGGCTCGGGACACTCGGGCAGGTCCATCCAGTTCTTGATGAGGTCGGCGAAGCTGTTGTCCCCCAGAACCAGGGGCTGGCGGTTCCTCCCGCGGCTCAGCAACGACGTGGTCCAGTCCTCCGGGTCGCCGCCGGCCTCGAACGCCGTCCAACGCTCCAGGCACGCGTCCGAGGTGGACTTGGGCCGCACCCGGCCGGACGGACCCCGGTTGGTGCGGAGGCAGGCGGACGAGGACACCCGGACATTCCTGGTCCTCCTCAGTACCACGCCCTCGTCCTGCCACGACGCCTCAGAGTAACCAGAGTCGAACTCCAGGCTCTTGTCGCTGCTGGGGGAGCCTAGACGCCGGCGACCCTCGTCCTCTTCCTCCTCCTCCTCCTCCTCCACAGGGCTGGCCAGGCAGCAGGCCGAGTCGTAGGTGCTCGCCTCGCTGGCCTCGGAGATGCGCAGGCGCGTGAGGCGCTCCCGCTGCTGTGCCCTCTGGTGGCAGAGGCGCGCCACGGCGAAGGAGGCGGGGCGGCCGGCGGGCTCGCTCAGCGGACGGCTCATCTGCTTCAGGTCCTGCAGCGACCGCACCATGTGATGCACCTGGTCCCGCAGGCTGTCCCCAGAGTCCCCCAGACACAGCTGCACAGGGACACAGAGACACATGGTTAGATACAGACACACAGCTGCACAGGGACACAGAGACACATGGTTACATACAGACACACAGAGACACATGGTTAGATACAGACACACAGCTGCACAGGGACACAGAGACACATGGTTAGATACAGACACACAGAGACACATGGTTAGATACAGACACACAGAGACACATGGTTAGATACAGACACACAGAGACACATGGTTAGATACAGACACAGAGACACATGGTTAGATACAGACACACAGAGACACATGGTTAGATACAGACACACAGCTGCACAGGGACACAGAGACACTTAGTTACATACAGACACACAGAGAGAGACACTTAGTTAAATACAGACACACAACTGCACAGGGACACAGAGACACTTAGTTACATACAGACACACAGCTACACAGGGACACACAGGGTCAGATACACACACACTACTCTCTCTTGTTGCAAGGTAGTCGCCGTTATATCCCTCCGTACGGACGGCCTCGCTAAGCGCCCCCTCTTCTGTGTCAGCCCGCTGACCGCCGGACCGGACGCAGCTCCCTGGCTCCGCCCAGGGGTCCCTAGCTCTGCTGCCCCGTGTCCCTGGCTCTGCTGCCCCGTGTCCCTGGCTCTGCTGCCCCGTGTCCCTGGCTCTGCTACCCCGTGTCCCTGGCTCTGCTACCCCGGGTCCCTGGCTCTGCTACCCCGTGTCCCTGGCTCCGCCCAGGGGTCCCTGGCTCTGCTGCCCCGTGTCCCTGGCTCTGCTACCCCGGGTCCCTGGCTCTGCTGCCCCGGTGTCCCTGGCTCTGCTGCCCCGGGGTCACTGGCTCTGCTGCCCCGGGGTGGATCGTTACCGGCTGAGATCACCTTCTGCAGCACCGGAGCATATATAGTCTACGACCAACCAGACATTCCTGCCGGACCTCAGAGCGGCTTCTACGCCAGAACGCGTCCGCGTGGGAACAGGATGTCCAGGGTTAGGGTTAGGGTTAGGAGGGACAGGGGGAGTCAAACCTAGCTAGACCGCGGGATGCTTGGGGAGCTCTGTGGTTTACATCATCCACGCTAAATCGCAGGATGCCTTAGGGATTGATCCATAGTACCCTGGTAGGATATGACATCAGCGTCACACAATAGGCGCAAGAACCCCCTTGAATGAATCACATCTGTGTCATGGTTGGATTTATCGGATATTTTCATTGCTAATACTGATTATGTGGCACGGCATGTGAGTATTGTTTGTTCAAAGCAAGAGAAATAATGGTTCAAATCCTACAATAAAAAGCCTGATCTTCATGTAACAATGTCCTCTGTTCAACTAATAAAGAACAGCAGTCTCTTGCTCTTGAGGCCTGTCATCTGACTGTTACACTTAGTTATGGTCCCCCTAATGCTGTTGGGTCATGCTTGGTAAGTCAAAGTCGATTTTATTTATAAAGCACATGTTCATACAAGCAAATGTAGCACACAGTGCTTTACAGAATAAGACAGTTAAGACAGACTCGAGACTGGAGCCGCCCCAGTCCCATGAGTGCTGCTCGCCATGGGCTGCTGTTATCACAGCTGGAGGGGAGCTCAGCCATTTGGCACCAGAGCCAGAGGAAAGCTCCTATTGGACAGGGACGATGTCTCTGAGGGACTTCACACCTAGTGGCTGCCGCTAACAAGTCCCCTGTCCTCCCAAGTCCACCCTGAAACAGACCCAGACCCTCAGAGCAGTGGACAGCTCAGACAGGGGGGAACAGACCCAGACCCTCAGAGCAGTGGACAGCTCAGACAGGCGGCTCGGTTATCTGGAGGAGATACTCAGCAGTCTCTCCCTAAGCATCGTTCTGTTTTCTATTACAAGCTTCAAGGCCAAGCATGGCCGTCATCTCTGACCCTCTCCAATGGCCATAATGGACTGAACAGAAATCAACCAACAGTTTGTTGTTGTTGAATTCCCACTTCCCAATAAGCTGGTAGTTCAGTCTGAAAAGATCCGTCATTGTGAAGATAACTGTAGATTGGGCCAACCAACAAGATGTACCATGCGGTATTTAATGCCACCAAATCCTACACAGTAGGAGCTCATTCATATAACCCTAACCCTAACCCTAACCCCTAACCCACTAACCCTAACCCTACTCCGCCACGACACAATCTGATTCTGTTGATGAACGCGTGGTCGCCGACCAATCACACGTCTCTGATTACAGTATGTCACTGCCCTGTAACTAATAGTCAACTATCGAATGATAAAATATAATACATTAACTGTGCCAACGTTTAAAATAAGCAGTTGAATAACATATTTAATAAACTTACCATGCTTGTACTGGACTGTCTGGATTCCAAATGAATTAGCTTAACGTTACCTGTAACACAGAAATATAGGCTATAAGCCTACACTGCTGTTCTGTTGTGATAATTTGACAACTGATAGGCAGGCTATATCTAAATAAGTCTTTCCATGATACTCACATTCATATATTGCACTCCTTAGCTTGAAAAGTAATTCCACAGTTGTTTAGAACTTTCCAATAGTTGCTGATCTCTGCTCCGACTATAGGCTGCGTCTGGCCAGTATGAGTGCGTCTGGTTCCAGTATGAGTGCGTCTGGTTCCAGTATGAGTGCATGTGCTGACTGACTGACCCACTGAAGGACCAGACAACTTTGTACTGCTCCTTTCCTCTCAGCCAACCAGCGTAGCGCACAAGAATCAGCCAATAGCAAAGCTGAAACACGATTCCTCAAGTACAGTAGGCTACAGCATCAAAACATTACCCAACCCCTCATATCAATCTAGGGTTAGGTTAGCTAACCCTAACCCTCTGAACAGCTACGAACTAGGACTATTCTTTTCTTATTCTCAGTTTAATTTGTCTGCAAATTTACCAGCCATTTATTGCAACTTGAATTTGGTCGACGAATTTGGTCAGCCAAAATTAAATAGGCTTGATTCTGTCCATGGATACTTTTTATTTTGTTTTCGTTGGTAGGTCTGCAAATATATATCTTCCATAATTGTTTATGAAACATGAACAATCATGTTGAATTGCCATAACACATATGCTACTGATAGGCTACACTATAGCATACCTATAGCCTATCTTGAGTTTTATCACAACCCGTCCAATTCCACAACTTAATGTTGTATATGCCGCCATCCTGTGGATATCTGGCACAGAGAACTCTTTGTCTCGCCTATCGCACCTGTAATGGGGCTGCTATAGCCTAACCCTAACCCTAACCCTAATGGGGCTGCTATAGCCTAACCCTAACCCTAACCCTAACCCTACACGCATAATAGCGCACCTGTAATGGGGCTGCTATAGCCTAACCCTAACCCTAACCCTACACGCATAATAGCGCACCTGTAATGGGGCTGCTATAGCCTACACGCATAATAGCGCACCTGTAATGGGGCTGCTATAGCGCATAATAGCGATAGTTGGCTATTGTTATGTTTGCGCAAATTCCTGCAATGGCTTTGTTTAATGGGAGGCTCTAGAATGCAAATACTGCCTTTCACATGGACAGGTAGGCTACTGTTCTTTTGAAAAATATCGTCCATTCCTGGACCAGTTCGTCATTTGTGTGAATAGCAGTAGAATAAACGCATTGTTCACAGTGCATTACCACTATCAATGGCACACCACGGTCGAACACTTCCCAAGTCTTATGGAGTTCACTATTTTCTATCAAAGCTCTAAATAACTCAACAATTTTCCTGGGAGGTAAATAAAGTAGCCGACCTATCTATCTATAAGATGGTCATCAGTGATTTTCAGCGGGCATGTGAGGGGGAGGAATCGACCCATGACTTTCTCAGAGAAGCACCATACAATAGCCCTGGGGTATCAATGAATCTTTATTTACATGAAACAATTGTTTATGCAGTTAGATTTTTACCAGAGAGTATTATGATTCGTTTCCATCTCATCACTGTAATATATTAAACTCTTCACGGGTCATGTGAACAAAACTGGATTAGAAATAGCCCTAATTCACATATGGACAAAGCAAGTCTCTAAAGAACTGGTGTAAACAAATATCAAGGCACAAACATACTGCAAAACACTTGGAATAAAACCAAAAGGAGAACAAATCATGTTGGAATCATATATATTAAATGTAATTAAAAAACATTCTTGCAGATATTATCTTCAAAGTGATACATTTGTTATATTTTCGGATAGACTTTCATTAAGGAATGTTGTGATTGTGAGGGATACAGACCTACAGATGGTAATATGGACTGTCATGCACAACAAATAGAACAGCTACCAGTATTGGCTTTGTGTAAACGTTAAGAAAAAAAGTCTCAATCCATGTTCGCTCTCCATGCCTACTTCCTTTAAAAATAGGCCTAAGTTTATGCAATTAAACGTTTCATAATATGCAACAACATCTGCTAGAGTAAGTGAATGCAATAATATAAAAGTGTTTTTTTCTATTTCCTAATACACTGAAACAACAAAGGGGGAGGCGAAAAAAATCAGAGATGAATTTCAGATTGGAGATCAGATTTAGGAGATCAATACAAAAACGTGAGCAGTATCCAATTAAATATCTATATTACAAAAAAACAACAACAACACAAGAACAGAGAAGGGAGAGGGTGTGTTGGATTTCTGCAAGGCTTCTTTTCCCTCTAGAACCGAGTCTCTGTTCTGTCCGTTCTAGTAGCAGGAAGGAATGGTAAGGACAGCCGTGGTGTGTCTTTCACCTCAGCAGCCAATCAGCTGCTTTGCCGCTCCTGGAGGGAGAGACACACGTGTTAGCTCTCTAGCCTCTCTGGGTTAGGGTTAGGGTTAGGGGTTAGGGGTTAGTCACAGGGGTTTGGGCAACACCTACAGACGAAGACAGACGTACAGTATGGTAGTGGGCCAGATGACATTTCAGATATTGATACATCAGGACATTGGTTTGATCATAGTGACTAAATTCAGGTGAGCAGCAATTTAGCATGTTGAGCTCAGTCCAGTCAGCATGTTCAATATATGATTATATGCAATATATGAATATATATATATATATATATATATATATATATATATAATAACACACACACACACACACATCTATCGCCCCCCTTTGTATCTAAGAGGAACTGCATTAGTCGCATAGTTAAAAATGTTATGGAATATGTGTAGGCTACTCACTGCTCCTTAATCCTTAATATAAAATGTATAATAATATAAAATTAATATATTTATTCTGTAAAATATAATGTTATGTGTTGACCTTTTATACTCACCATGGTACCTCCTCTGGCCCTGAGTCTAGAAGAGACCACAGTCCTTCAGGTTGTTCTTGATGATGACGTCGGTGACGGCGTCGAAGACGAACTGCACGTTCTTGGTGTCGGTGGCGCAGGTGAAGTGGGTGTAGATCTCCTTAGTGTCCTTCTTCTTGTTCAGGTCCTCGAACTTGGTCTGGATGTAACTGGCTGCCTCGTCGTACTTGTTGGCTCCTGGGAGGAGAGAGACGTGATGTTAGAGTCAAACCATCTGTGATGGAGAGAGACGTGATGTTAGAGTCAAACCATCTGTGATGGAGAGAGACGTGATGTTAGAGTCAAACCATCTGTGATGGAGAGAGACGTGATGTTAGAGTCAAACCATCTGTGATGGAGAGAGACGTGATGTTAGAGTCAAACCATCTGTGATGGAGAGAGACGTGATGTTAGAGTCAAACCATCTGTGATGGAGAGAGACGTGATGTTAGAGTCAAACCATCTGTGATGGAGAGAGACGTGATGTTAGAGTCAAACCATCTGTGATGGAGAGAGACGTGATGTTAGAGTCAAACCATCTGTGATGGAGAGAGACGTGATGTTAGAGTCAAACCATCTGTGAGGGTCGTCTCACTATCAGTGCCGGAGCTATGTCTACGCAGAGAGATGCACGGCTCTGTCCTGTCTGTCTACGCAGAGAGAGGCACGGCTCTGTCCTGTCTGTCTACGCAGAGAGATGCACGGCTCTGTCCTGTCTGGCCTCCTGGTCTGGGCTGGGCCTGTGGACTAGACTCACGGGTCAGGTTCTTAAACGCTTCGCTCCACTAGAGACTGAGGACTTTCATTTGGATGCTATTGCTTAAAGTGGGTGGAAACAATTAGAGAGTTAAAAAAAATGACATTGCAGAACCAATCAAAAGTATTTAGGGTGTAGCTTTGTTCAGCTTTGGACCAGTTCAAAGCAGTAGGTGTAGTCTTGTTACCGCCCATTCTCGCCGGCATTCTAGCAACTTCAACATAAAACCCCAGATGTTCGGAAGGAGGAGATCACAAATGTCTGGTATAAGACTACCTGTGGACCAACTCGAGGACTCCTGGTAGCCCACCTGAGTACTCTGGGAAGCAGATGGTCAGCGGGCTGTGGGTGATCTTCTCCTCAAACAGGTCCTTCTTGTTGAGGAACAGGATGATGGAGGTCTCGGTGAACCACTTGTTGTTGCAGATGGAGTCAAACAGCTTCATGCTCTCATGCATGCGGTTCTGAGAAGGATGGAGAGAAATGCAGTCAGTTGCAACAAGGACTTCCGCTAAAGGTGAGGTACAGATACCAGCCACCAGGGGGCAATACAACTCCACTTTTCAGATGATAGTGGGACCAATGTAACTAAAAGCAAACACCGTGAATGTCTGTGAGGCCAAGCTTTATCACTTCTCACTGCAGTAGCTACAGCAAAAACAGACAAACACATGCTGTGAAATTTGTGTGCGCGCATCTATGTGAGTTTCAACTGCAAAGGTCAAAAGTGGATGCTCTTGGCGGACAGGCTGTTCCTCCTCACCATCTCCTCATCCTCGGCCAGCACCAGGTCGTAAGCGCTCAGCGCCACGCAGAAGATGATGGCCGTCACGCCCTCGAAGCAGTGGATCCACTTCTTCCTCTCCGAACGCTGGCCGCCCACATCAAACATCCTGTGTTGGGGGGGCGATGGGGAGGGGGGTTGGGGGGCGGGGGCAGCGGCAGAGAAAGAGGTCAGGGAGAGAGAGAGTGGGTGAGGGGGAGGCGACGGTGATCGAGGAGGAAGAGAGAGGAGGGGGAGAGAGGCAGGAAGCGAGGGTGACATCCCACCCGCGGCCGCGCATTAAGATTTCACGAGGCTGCCGCAAGAGGAGAAGGAGGTGAAGAGAGGGAGAGGGCGCGCGCCATCCGAGATAAACAACCATGGCTGTGACGGAAGCAGAGAAGAGCGGAGTCGACAGGACGGCAACACACCGGGGGATGGCGGCGCGTGGGGGGGGGGCGGCGGCCTTCGCTGGCGAGCCGTCCGCACGCGCAGGCAGGCGAGGTGACACCGGCTGCTAGCGGAAGCGGACGCACCCCGGGTCGGTCGGCGCGGCCTTCCCCGGGAAACTCTGAAGCGAGGGTACCGTAGATCAGCCCACCTCTCTCCCCCAGGAGAAGCACAGAACCAGTCTCTAAAAAATGCTTCTCAGCCTCACAAACAAAGGGTCTTCACGTGCTTCGTGATCTCCCACACCTTTTGTTCCGTTCGGCACTCACTGCTCCGCTGTGCCGTTTTCTCTCGCTCTTTAGTTTCCATAGTTACAGAAAACTGAACAAAAGTAGTAGCCTATAAAGCCTTGCCCCCCTTCTCCCCCATTTCTCTCTCTTATCGACCGTTTGCCATGTATTATTCATGACAAACGTGGCTGCCTGCGACGGAAGGCAAATATCAGTCTGGGAAGTGAGTTTATCTGGAAGGGGATCAGACTGGAGTGGGATTCTGACGTCTCTCTCCCGGCCTGGGAGAAAGAGGATGACCACGCACGGTGGTAATAGCTTCAACTATTCAATTGTGAGTGCGTGACTTTCTTCTTGACATGGGAGCGCACTCACGCGTGGCGATAACCAAACCCAACACCATCATCTGTGCCTGCTGCATGTTCACGTCACGTAGATCAGAGAAGAGTTCAGAGGTCAAGCCAACAGTTAATAGAGTGATCAGGATTTTTCAAAAACAGACTTCAGTAAGCACGTGTTGCGCCACCACAGCAGAAGGACACACACACAACGTATGCACGCACACACACACACACACACACACACACACACACACACACACACACACACACACACACACACACACACACACACACAGCTCTGGGAGGCAGAGGCTAATGGAGGTGGAGTAGCACTTCCTGCTCAGTCAGAGGGTCCTCTCTCACCCAGAATGCACAGTCGGCGTCTGACATGCTCCGATTATAAAAGTAGGAGAGATTTGAAAGTACATTATAGACTTTCACTGAATGGATTCTGAATGCATGGCGCAGACTTCGACATGAACACACACACACACACACACACACACACACACACACGGCAGGTTCCCTCACTTGAAGTGCAGGTCCTTGAAAGTGAAGTGTGTCTCCACGATGCCTGTGGTCTTGACCCTGGTGCGTAGCACGTCCTGCTGCGTGGGGATGTAGTCTGCCTGGGCTATCCTCTCCAGGTCGTTCAGGTAGCTACGGAGGTCAGAGATGGGACTCAGATGAAGGAAGACACACACCCACACACACACTCGCACACATTCACTCGCTCATACTCGCACTCACACAGACACACACCCATAAACACACACATAAACACATTTATTTCTGTTGTACAGGGAGACACACGCCACTAACATACGCATGCTGTGGTTTTGGTTTTCACCCCATTAAGACTCTTCCCTGGGGGCCAGAATACTGAACATCTTACTGAAGGCTTTTAGTGGGCCAGTCCCAACAATGACTGCATGACCCACAGAGACCACACCGGCTGTATGAACTACAGAGAAACATCGCCCTGCAGGTCCCTACATAGCTCCTCTAAACCACTGAGGCGCCGGGACCCATTTCCTGCATGGCCTGCACTCAGAAGACACATTTCTATGGCAACATGTTTCTTTTTTTTCTTTTTTTTGCCAGAGTGTTTTACATACAGTCTTATTTTGGAAAAATAAATGGGTCACTCGAGCTTCTGTCTCCCGGACCGTCAATGGGAGCCAACAAGAGAGCAGCCCCCCCCTCCCCTGAGTTTAGATCAATGTGACTGATAATGCTATATCTAAGTGCCGACACAGCTTGATCCACACTGACAGACCAGGCACCCCCAGATCCGATTCACATTTGACAGTTTTGTCGAGGAAAGAAATGTAAACAGAGAGGAGCCATCGACGTCGTCCATCTCTCTGTCTCTGTGGCTCGATCTTTGTCCGCATCATCCGTCCCTCTGTCTTTATTTTTCCATCTGTCTCCCTCTCTGGTCAGACAGGCTGCATGGTCACACGGTGTCCACTCCAGCCTGCTCCACTTACATAAGCATTACATCATCGCTGCAGCTGAGGGCCTCGGTGGCCCAACCGAGCATGAACACAGCGGCGACCGAGAGAGAGAGACAGAGAAAGAGAGAGAGAGAGAGAGAGAGACAGAGAAAGAGAGAGAGAGAGAGACAGAGAAAGAGCTGGAGAGAGAGAGACGGAGAAAGAGAGAGAGAGAGACAGAGAAAGAGAGAGAGAGAGACAGAGAAAGAGAGAGAGAGAGAGAGAGAGAGAAAGAGAGAGAGAGACAGAGAAAGAGAGAGAGAGAGACAGAGAAAGAGAGAGAGACAGAGAAAGAGAGAGAGAGAGACAGAGAAAGAGAGAGAGACAGAGAAAGAGCTGGAGAGAGAGAGACAGAGAAAGAGAGAGAGAGACAGAGAAAGAGAGAGATAGAGACAGAGAAAGAGCTGGAGAGAGAGAGACAGAGAAAGAGAGAGAGAGAGAGAGACATGCATACCACATCCCTCCAGTAAAGACATACCTATTCATGCTATGCTTGAAGGCAGATGGACAAAACCTCGCATGGTGCAAGTCTGGGACTTAACCCAGATAGCAAGCCGATCTGGGCCATATATGGGTTAGGGTTAGGGTTAAGGGGTAAGTGCAGCATCTGGCCCATATATGGCCCAGATCGTTGGCATCCTGAGCCCGCCAGCTGGAGTGGCTACTCCATCATTGCTGGATAAACAGTCAACCTCTGCCAACCCCACAGGATCAAATCCGTTTGAAATGAATTGATCAGGTCGGACCTTTCCAGCGCAGCAGAGGACAGGGCGTGGTCCGTGCCGTCGATCCCGGTCATAGACAATAACGGGGTCAGACAGACAGAGGCCTTGAATGTCTGGTTAACTGCAAGCTTTCACTATCAGTGAGCCAAGGAGCAATGACGGCCCATTTGGCCTTAACTAACACTGGGGATCAATTCCATATGTGGCCGATCCCAGAGATTCCTGATTCCCCCACCTTCGCCTCCACCAGTAACCACCAGTAATACAGTCTGTGGTCCTCCACCAGTAACCACCAGTAATACAGTCTGTGGTCAGTCCTCCACCAGTAACCACCAGTAATACAGTCTGTGGTCAGTCCTCCACCAGTAACCACCAGTAATACAGTCTGTGGTCCTCCACCAGTAACCACCAGTAATACAGTCTGTGGTCCTCCACCAGTCAATCAGAGTAGTAATCTGTCATTAAACAGTCCTGATTACACCTGATCAGAGTAGTAATCTGTCATTAAACAGTCCTGATTACACCTGATCAGAGTAGTAATCTGTCATTAAACAGTCCTGATTACACCTGATCAGAGTAGTAATCTGTCATTAAACAGTCCTGATTACACCTGATCAGAGTAGTAATCTGTCATTAAACAGTCCTGATTACACCTGATCAGAGTAGTAATCTGTCATTAAACAGTCCTGATTACACCTGATCAGAGTAGTAATAGTAATAATCAGACCAGCCAACTGGGGGGTGTAACCAGGTCTCGCTGCTCTACAGTCAAACAAAAGAATCAATTTACTCTCTCCACGCCTTTACAATCTCATTAAAAAGGACCAAGGCGAGCTGTTAATCTGCATGCAAAAGGCAGTTAGCTCATTCTCTGCTTTTAAACAAAGAATAATTATGCTGGAGGAGGAGAAAAAGACATTTAACTGTTCATCTCCCAGACAACATTAACATTTATAGTGGTGAGACATGGAGGTGTGTGAAGGAGCAGATTGCAAATTGGGTGGCGTTGAAGGGAGGAGGGCGGTGGAGTCGAGGGAGACGGATGTTATTGAGAGTCACAGAGCTTACTATTTCATCAAGGTTATATTGAAAGTCACCCAGCCTGTGGGGGGACCGGTGGAGGACATGTCTCCAGCATGCCAGAGTTCTTAGAAACCACAGAGCATACCTGGGACCTCACCGAGGGGCCCCATTAAATCCCGCGTCCCTGACCTCGCGCTGCTAGCGTACTACTAAATGTTCTAATTCTATTTCTGTAGGCACTGCACACTAGCTTATACAGTCAAGCGGTAACGTCTCCACACCCCTTTCACCTTCTCCACGTTTTATTATGTTAC
Organism: Borostomias antarcticus; assembly: GCF_949987555.1. Classification (NCBI taxonomy): domain Eukaryota; kingdom Metazoa; phylum Chordata; class Actinopteri; order Stomiiformes; family Stomiidae; genus Borostomias; species Borostomias antarcticus. Next base: position 132,605 of record NW_028175670.1, read on the forward strand.
ACCCAAAAGTGAGCTGAGGTGCATTTTGTCTCCACTGATAGTGCTTTATATGTTTCTACAACTAAACTGGAGTCCACCTGTGGTAAATTCAATTGATTGGACATGATTGGGGATTGCCAACACCTGCTTATGTAAGGTCCCACAGTTGACAGTGCATGTCAGAGCAAACTCCAAGCCATGGGGTCAATGGAATTATCTGCAGAAACAGGATTACTACCACCACTATACATGACGGAACACACACACACACACACACACTCACTATGCGGCTGAGTCGTTGAGCTGGTACTCGCGTGAGCGCGTGAAGCAGCCCTGCACCCCGCTGTCGTCCCACAGTCGTCGCATGGCGCTGGACAGGTCCTCGGGGAGGACGCCCTGCTCCTCAGACGCTGCCGCCAGGGAGAAGAGCTGGCGCGCGTCGTCCTGCAGGGGGAGACAGGAAAGACACAGCAGGATTACTATGGCCCAAGACATGACCAGAGAGGTAGAGGTCCTCCATAGCTGGCTCTGCGTCTCCGATAGACAAACAGGAAGCTAAACATCGTTCTCAAAGCCACACGGAACAATGTGATGTATTGAAGCTAACGTCGGTCCAAGCTGTTGTTTTGAACTGTAAACTGTAAAAGAGTCGCTTCTCATCTTTCACTGCAGGGTCATCTCTTGAAGTATTACCACAATCCTCCATCTTAAGCACCTATTGTATTTTTAGTTTGCTATTATTGCACTTTGCCTTCAGTACTACATTATGCTGTTAGTCACTTCTTTTAGAAAGAGTTCTGGCAAGTAGTAGTACACTGGCTTTTCCTATGTTAAATGCAATTATTGTAAGTCGCTATGGATAAAATCGTCAGCGAAATGACTAATGTAATGTAATGACTAATGTAATGTAAACCCCTGACTGATGGGATTGGAATTGGGATTAGACACCTCAAACACAAACCCATGGAGAGGAGCCTGGGCCATGTCACATATCAGAGGTGACAATGATTGGCTGGCCCGAGCGAGCTGGAATTTATCACAGTTGGACAGTGTCCCATGGTCAAGCGTTCAGCGGTTAAGTATTCATATATTTTGTTGTTTTATCACCCGCTGTAAGCGGAGGCTAAACCAGCTCTGCTGGGCCAATGGGATGATTGATGGCTGAGTGTGTGGACGAGGTGTCTCGCTGCTTGGCTAAATCTGATCAATAATGCAAGCTGGTAATAAAGTCTAGCAGTTGCAGCAGAGAGATGTCCCCGGGGGTCTCTCTTCCTATCTCTACAGTATCTCTCCCTCCCTCTCCTTCTCTCTCTTCCTCTGTCTATCTCTCCCTCTCATCCTCTCTATCTCTCCATCCCTCTCCCTCTATCAACAGTATCTCTCCCTGCCTCTCCTTTTCTCTCCCTCTCTCTTTCTCTCTCTACCTCAATCAATCAATCAATCAATCAAAGCTTTATTTGTATAGCGCATTTCATACCCAGAGGCAACACAATGCGCTTTACAGAGAACAAGGGAGGTGGGCAGACATCCCACCCCTACATATTCCAGAGGGAAGCAAAAAAACAGTAATCACCCGGGGGCCAGATAAGTGAGCTGTAAAAATTCTTCCCTGACCCCTCTCAACGAGGCGATCGAGCAAGCTCCTGGAGTATATACCTCTCTTGATCTCTCTCTCTTCCTCTCTCTATCTCTCCTTCACTCTCTCTTACTCTCTCTCTCTCACTCCCTCTCTCTCTGCCCCTCTCTTACTCTCTCTCTCTATTCCTCAGCCTCTCCCTCTCTCTGCCCTCTCTCTCTCTCTCTCTCTCTCTCTCTATGTCACCTGTACTGTAAATAGAATGGAGTGTCAGTGGGATGACAGGGTGGCGGTCTGGTCTTGCTCTTGGCCCAGGCCAACGGTAGAATGATGACATAGACACACAAACACACGCACGCGACCACACACACACACACACACACACACACACACACACACACAAACACATGCTCTCCAGTGACACTGACATACAGTACTCAGAGTGCAGAGCAGTTCTGACCCGTCGCATAAAACCCAAAGCGAGGGCGACTTAGCACACATCAGTGACTTAGCACACATCAGCGACTTAGCACACATCAGCGACTTAGCACACATCAGTGACTTAGCACACATCAGTGACTTAGCACACATCAGCGACTTAGCACACATCAGTGACTTAGCACACATCAGTGACTTAGCACACATCAGTGACTTAGCACACATCAGTGACTTAGCACACATCAGTGACCTAGCACACATCAGTGACTTAGCACACATCAGTGACTTAGCACACATCAGTGACTTAGCACACATCAGTGACTTAGCACACATCAGTGACTTAGCACACATCAGTGACCTAGCACACATCAGTGACCTAGCACACATCAGTGACCTAGCACACATCAGTGACTTAGCACACATCAGTGACTTAGCACACATCAGTGACTTAGCACACATCAGTGACTTAGCACACATCAGTGACTTAGCACACATCAGTGACTCATCCAGTAAAACGACCACGCACGCACGCATCACCTCAGGACACAGAGCCTGTTCTCCTCTCCTCTGCATCCTCCCTGGGCGCTGCGTTTATGATGACTCACTCCGCCCATTCTGGTGTGTGTTTGTGAGTGTGTGTGTGCGTGTGTGTGTGCGTGTGTGTGTGTGTGTGTGTTTGTATGTAGGGCTGTTGTGTAACATGTAGGGATGCTAAAGATACTAAAGGCACTGTCAGAAGCAGCCAGGTAGCTGACAGCATCCGTCAGAAGAGGAATGATCATCGCTAGGTTTCCTAGAGAGGAGCAGAGACAAGACCAGTGTCTTCACACACACACACACACACACACACACACACATACACACACACACACACACACACACCTCTGAGACTGATGGCTCCAACACAGTTTTTGTGTGTTGGCTGTAAGCCGACACACCAAGGAGAGGGAATCCTTTTTGTCCGTGCTTCTTGCGTCTGTCTTGCGTCGTGTTGTTGACCTGCAATTCCATTGCTGCTACCACAAGAGGCAGTAGTCCCAGAACATCTAAACCAAAAGACTCCACTGACAACTACATGCGTAGTTTCTCTCCCTATCTGCGTGTGTGTACGGGGTGTGCCGGGGGGGGGGGGGGCGCATTGGGAGTAATAACAATGTCGGGGAAGACCCTGTGCAAGACCCCACGGTACGCTACTGCATTATAGACAGACAGTCCTCATTACAATAGGAGTAGGACACTTCAAATCCTATAGTAATTAATTTTTGTATGGGATGTGATGCACCAGTCACTCTACGCCTATGTGGTTTATTTTCAGTGATTAGACTGACTGTTGACTGGCACAGCTTTAGGTGGTGATGGAGAAATGAGCTTAATGTATTGATGCTTTTTTGTGCGTGACTTACAGTGCCAGCGCACCTAGTATAGCGTTCGTCCGGTCATCACTCTCTCCCTCCCTCCCCTCCGTTACTGCGGACAATGTTGGCCTGCATTTATCTGTTGGCACCACAAGAGGCAGTAGTCCCAGGACACCAAAATCAAGAAGGATACCAAAATCAATCCACCAATCTACACTGCACAAGTAGAGTAGTGGTGAGAGCATTGGACTCCCACCCTGGAGACTGGGGTTGAAGACCCGGTGGGGATGACTTTATGGGACTATACCCCAAACCTCCACATGTTCATCCTTTCACTCCAACCTTTACCCCTTGCCTTATAGATCAGATCCTGTCCCAACCCCAACCCATATTCTAACCCCAACCCACACTAGGGACTGGAAGAAGGACACCAAAACCTACCCGCCGATCTCCACTGCACAAGTAGAGTAATGGTGAGAGCATTGGACTCCCACCCAGGAGACCGGGGTTCCTGGTGGGGATGACTTTATGTTATCATCAGTGTAACTGCTTTAGCCACTGACTACATTAATGTTATGGAAGCTGCTGCTAGTTGTTGTGAGCCCATGAGCTAACTGGCTATCCCGCTCTTATTGTGCTGGATTAGCATTGGAAGCATTGGAACTGATGTGTCCAGGTGACAAGACCCATCTTTATTTATCAAACATTACCGTCCTACCAGTCCCGCACAGAAACAAGCCAGCCAACACACATAAGCCAGGCTGGACCTGGCCTGGTTGTTTTATTCTTTCATGTTTTTAGAGCGCAATCAACTTTTACCAACTTTTATAAACTTTTATGACATAACGTTATATTTGGGTGGAGAGAGCTGCTGGCCAGCAACAAATGACTAAATTCTAGTTTTTATTGTCTGGGCAGCCATTCCAGGTGTCTCTGTGAATCTAGTCTAAACGCCGGACCCAAGAGAGATCTTTTGCTGATACTTTACATAAGCTACGCTAACTACGTTACTGCATGCTGCAGATCTCTCTATGGGCCTAGGACACTTCATGCAAAAATCTAGTGTTCAAATCCTGTCAATTCATCGATAGCGCCGGAATCCCTGCGATACCAATCAGGCGTTCCCACCCATAGATGTACCCCGCCCATCGAATCTGGGCTCTCTCATTTGCTGCTACCACCTGTCACTCTTTCAATTTTGACCTGTCGATACGCCCTCAGAATACCATCTTGAGCGGCGAAGTGGCCCAGACCCTATTATACAGGATGCGGAGTGCAGTGATTCAATGTAATATTTGAGTCTGGAGAGAGACTACTGTGAATCTGTCTGTGAGACAGTGAATTAATTTGAGGTGTTGCCTACGCTGCAGAAAACAGCAAAGGAAATGTGCTTGTGAAATGTGTCCTGCCAGCAGCTTTAAATAAGCCCCCATTCCAATAAAGATCCCCCAGCTAGCAAGCTCTCTCCATCAAGCTTCTCTGCATCCAGCTGACACACGCTGGCTGTCCTTAATAAGCCATGGCCACTCAGCAACTCCTTCCTCCTCTCTCTCTCGCGCTCTCTTCTCTCTCGCGCTCTCTTCTCTCTCGCGCTCTCTTTCCGTCTCTCTCTCTCTCTCTTCCCATATGAAAATAGAAAAAACATAAGCATTTGAATTGTCATAATAATTCTAAGTATGAACCAAGTAAAAAATATGTATTTTGATACGGGAAGTGCATTGCAAATTATGTTTGACATATATGTTTCATATAATGATTGTATATGTTTGTTTGATTTTTGGTTTGATCAAATTTTATTTATTATTATTATTATTATTATTATTAGTGTTGTTTTTTTTGTAGTGATCCCCAAGGGTAATTGTATTTTTGCTCCACTATCTCCACTATCTCCACTATCTCAACTATCGGTTGAGTCAAGCACAGGGTCTGCCAGCATGCCCAGCGCCCCTAGGGGGAGGTAGTTCTGTCACCCAGCCCCTAGGGGGAGGTAGTTCTGTCACCCAGCCCCTAGGGGGAGGTAGTTCTGTCACCCGGCCCCTAGGGGGAGGTAGTTCTGTCACCCAGCCCCTAGGGGGAGGTAGTTCTGTCACCCGGCCCCTAGGGGGAGGTAATTCTGTCACCCAGCCCCTAGGGGGAGGTAGTTCTGTCACCCAGCCCCTAGGGGGAGGTAGTTCTGTCACCCAGCCCCTAGGGGGAGGTAGTTCTGTCACCCAGCCCCTAGGGGGAGGTAGTTCTGTCACCCGGCCCCTAGGGGGAGGTAGTTCTGTCACCCAGCCCCTAGGGGGAGGTAGTTCTGTCACCCAGCCCCTAGGGGGAGGTAGTTCTGTCATCCAGCCCCTAGGGGGAGGTAATTCTGTCACCCAGCCCCTAGGGGGAGGTAGTTCTGTCACCCAGCCCCTAGGGGGAGGTAGTTCTGTTACCAGGTAGTTTAGTCACCACCAGCAAACTTTTGGTTACCAGTCTGATGCTCTTAACCACTGCGCCAAAACGCCATTAGCCCTACCCTGTGTCTCCCGAAACATATCTCTCTCTCTCTCTCTCTTTCTTTCTTTCTTTCTTTCTTTCTTTCTTTCTTTCTTTCTTTCTTTCTGAGAGAGAGAGAGAGAGTGTGAGAGAGAGAGAGAGTGTTATGTGTGTATGTGTGTGCAAATCTTACCGCACGGCCTGTGTCACTGTATTCGATCTTAAGGTTGGCCATGGCTTTGACTATGGCCATGATGGACTGGATAGTGTTGCTGTAGACCACAGCTCTGTACTGCTTACACTCGTCTTCTGAGTAGCCATCCTCGTGGATGATCCTGAGCACACACACACACACAGACACACACGCCCCCACACACACACACACACAAACACAGAGCAGAAACCACACATGAGGATCATCACACCCTAGAGCCATGTCACACAGCAGGGAACAGAGGCTGAGTGTGACGTGGCTCAAAAGGACTGTGGTTCTCTATGGGGAGCCGTGGTTCTCTATTGGGAACCACAGGCGAAGGTCATGTGGTACGGGTGTGTGCTATTGGTTACTGGCTAGCCAATAGCACATACGGCACAGCTATATCTTATGGCACGTCAAAGTTGCGCTCAATCTAAACCACATCAGCGGTTAATTAATCCATGAGCTCAGCTTAGCATGCAACAAATCACACACGTGCCCTATGCATGCTCCTGTAGAGTCAAGGTGGAAGATGGATACATAGATAGATAGATAGATAGATAGATAGATAGATAGATAGATAGATAGATAGATAGATACAGCATGTCCTATAGATAGATAGATAGATACTTTATTGATCCAAAGGATAAATTGTTGAAATGTCATGCAAAAGAGAGTGCAGTTTGTGTGTGTGTGTGTGTGTGTGTGTGTGTCTGTGTGTCTTCATCTGAATGCAGTAGGCGGCATGGAGAGAGAATGAGATGAGAGAACAGTAAAGATTCAGGCAGGACTGTTTTTTTTTTACTGGATTTAGGATAGTAGCCAACAGTTATTCACTCAGATCAAAAGGTCATTATGTTTGACACTGTTTGCTCCCTATTGTCTTGAATCCTACTATCTGGACAGTGTGGGTGTGTGTCTGCGTCCCAGGCATCGACTTCCCTTTAGGCCTGTGTTACTGTAATAACCTGGGCTTAGAGCGACCATCTGTGTTGGCTCCAAACTCATGAAAAATAGATTCATCGCCTGACTAGCCCCAAGGAATGTGAATAAGTAAGCCATTTAGGGCCCAGAGACACACTGTGTGTGTGAGTGAGTGAGTGAGTGAGTGAGTGAGTGAGTGAGTGAGAGAGAAGGAGAGAAGGAGAGAGAGTAATATTGTGTGAGAGAAAATTATTTTGGTAATTTTCAGTAGCTAAGGTCAGCTAATCTGGGAAAACCATGTCCAAAAGCCAAGGAGGAGCAAGGACAGTAGGTGTGTTTGCAGTGGCCATATTTCAAGCATGCCTGAATACTAGTAGTTCAGCTCCACCATGGTCCTGTAAACTACAGAGGAGTGGGGAGGGGAGTGGATGCAGAGATCCAGGTGTTTTTACTCACTTCATCTGCTTCACAATGGTGCTCTTCCCAGACTCCCCAGCACCTGGAGCAGAAACAGGAAACAGACAAGAATCAGAGGAACATCTATAATGTAAGCCACTATCATCTCAGAGTCTGTGTGTGTGTGGGTATGCATGATTTTGATTGTGTGTGTGTGTGTGTGTGTGTGTGTGTGTGTGTGTGTGTGTGTGTGTCAAGGTTATCATAGTTTTGTTTTTGTCATTAGTTTCTATTTTTATATCGTTTTAACGTTTTTGTTTTCAATTTCAGTTTAGTTTTAATTAGTTTTAAAGCAGGTTTAGTTTCGTTTTTATTTGTTTCATTTATTAGTTTTAGGTTTTTTTTCTTCTGTGCCAGCCTTGTTGCACAGGTGACTTCTGCGCAGTGGCACAGCTAAAAAAAATGGAGGATAGATTTCATATCCACCCAAAATATTAGGCTTATGTATAAAATTAAAAAGACTAAAACTAAAGACATTTTCATCTTTTTATAATTTTAGTTTATTTTAGTTAGTTTTGTAAACGCATAACAGTTTTAGTTAGTTGTCGTTTTTTTGTGTGTGGCTGTAAGACAGCGCACCTAGGATAGCAAATATCCATTTGCAGTCCCTCCCTGGCTTCCTCCCTAGCTGCCTCTGCCCCGTTGTTGACCTGCAGTTCTATGTTGCTACCACAAGAGGCAGTGGTCCCAGAACCTCCAGTTCTATGTTGCTACTACAAGAGCATTTACCCTTTTCAGCCACAGGAGGGCAGCAACAGGCTTAGAAAGACAGTGGTTCCTTGTTCAGTTTCAGCAATTCAATGAGTATTTAAGTTAGGCGATTTAGTTTATTATAGTAAAGACCTAATATGACGCGAGGGGGCAGAGTCTTGCCACCACGCCACTGTCCACGCCACGGACCCCACAACTCAGCCCTTAAGTGGGCTAGCGACACAGGGTCTTCACTGGTGGGGGCAGGTGGGTAGCCAAGAGAGGGGTCCACAGCCTCTGACCCAATATGACACGAGGGGGTGGAGTCTTGCCACCGCACCACTGTCCACGCCACAGACCCCACAACTCAGCCCCTGAGCGGGCTAGAGACCCACGGTTTTCACCAGTGGGTGTAGGGAGATTGTTCGGAAGTAACTGCACTACACCTAAACCGCTCTGACGCAAGGGGGCGGAGTCTCGCCACCACGCCACGGACCCCACGGCCAATGGGCCTAGGATATAGACAATTAACTACCGGTGGAATGGTGGTGGAGCATCCATCGGGGACCCGCTGAAAGGTCTGCTAGCCTTGTGTTATATTCCGCCAGAGGTCCGCCAACTCATCCATCAGTTATCCGCTGTAGGTCCGCTAGCCTTGTGTTATTTGGGTTTATCCCTTACCTTTGTCCAGAAACAGAAGTTGAACCAATTGCAGCAAAATAGCTAACGTTACAGGAATCATCAGTGTAACTAGGGTTGCCTTAGCCAATGACCGCCATTAATGTTATGGAAGCTGCTGCTAGTTGTTGTCTCGCTCTTATTGTGCAGGATTAGTATTGGAAGCATTGGAACTGATGTGTCCAGGCGACAAGACCTATCTTAATTTATCAGAAATCATTTCATGTCATTTCAATTCACAGTTATTTCAGTGGCATAATTAGCTTCCGTCCTACCAGTCCTGAACAGAAACAAGCCAGCCACGCACATAAGCCAGGACCTGCCCTGCTTGTAGTCTAGTTTCTATTTTTATTTCAGTTAACTAAAAATGTTCACAACTACTGTAGTTTTCGTTTTTTAGTTAGTTTTTGCTAACTATAATAACCTTGGTGTGTGTGTGTGTGTGTGCGTGTGTGCGCGTGTGTATGCATGATGCATGTGTGTGTGTGCATGTGCGTGTTTGTGAACAAAGCTAAACCCCTTGCCATCCTGTAAAAACATGAGTGACCACACGACAACCTCACACGACACAGACTGATCTCTCCATCCCCTCCTCCTCCTGGGGCCGCCAGGTTTGTTGTTGTTTCCCCTGATGCGGTGATGTTGGACAGAGATATGGGAAGTGTGGGGCTCAGCGCTCTGCGTTCAGCCCCTGGGCGCGCTCTCTTTCACTAGAGCAGGGGGGCAGCCTGGGAGGGTTAGGGTTAGAGGGATGTTCAGCACCACTAGACCTGCTGGTTAACACAAAGCTCTGCGGCGCCTTCGGTCTCTGCGCGACGGGTCATGTGTCCCAGTCAAAGATGTCCGCACAGGAGCGGCCAGCGTGGAGTAGATAAATCAACTTATTAGTAAAAACCCATAAAGTCATTTGGCGTGGACAATTGAGCCAATGTGCTTTAAGAGAGATCATGGGTCTCTTACCCACAGCTATTTCCTCATTTAATCTGATTTCCACAGCCCTTCTGTAAACTAACCTAACCCTAACCCTAACCCTAACCCTAACCCTAACCCTAACCCTAACCCTTCTGTAAACTAACCTAACCCTAACCCTTCTGTAAACTGATTACGTTCATACAAGCCCAAACAGCTCATACTGTTGTGTCTGAAGCTGAAGTCCTTAACACTGTCAGTGGTGTGATCCTTAGCCCCTGCCCCTGCCCCCTGGCCAGTGGTATGATCCTTAGCCCCTGCCCCTGCCCCCTGGCCAGTGGTATGATCCTTAGCCCCTGCCCCTGCCCCCTGGCCAGTGGTATGATCCTTAGCCCCTGCCCCTGCCCCCTGGCCAGTGGTATGATCCTTAGCCCCTGCCCCCTGGCCAGTGGTATGATACTTAGCCCCTGCCCCCTGGCCAGTGGTATGATCCTTAGCCCCTGCCCCTGCCCCCTGGCCAGTGGTATGATCCTTAGCCCCTGCCCCTGCCCCGTGGTATGATCCTTAGCCCCTGCCCCCTGGCCAGTGGTATGATCCTTAGCCCCTGCCCCCTGGCCAGTGGTATGATCCTTAGCCCCTGCCCCTGCCCCCTGGCCAGTGGTATGATCCTTAGCCCCTGCCCCTGCCCCCTGGCCAGTGGTATGATCCTTAGCCCCTGCCCCTGCCCCTGCCCCCTGGCCAGTGGTATGATCCTTAGCCCCTGCCCCTGCCCCTGCCCCCTGGCCAGTGGTATGATCCTTAGCCCCTGCCCCTGCCCCTGCCCCCTGGCCAGTGGTATGATCCTTAGCCCCTAACCCAGCCCCTTGTTTCTGTGGTGCCAGCTCTGTTCCGCCCTGCTCGGGCCCTCCCTCTGACATGGCCCCGTTACCAGGAGCCTGGCGGCCCCTCTGGGACCCTCTGCCCAGACCTGCACTATCACACTCACCCTCAGAGGAGAGAGAGAGAGAGAGAGAGAGAGACCTCTCTTCCTATAGTATCTGGTTTCTAACTGGCACTAACAGAGTTAATTTCAACGCAGCATCTAGTTCTAGCTGGTTAAAGGGGCACAGTCACGCTTGCTTCAGTTGATATTATTTGGATTAACTGCTTAACTCGTGTGTGTGGGCTTTTTAAAATCACAGTGTAGCCGTTTCCCTACACAGCAGACGGGATCAAACACGTTTGCTCTTTACCCTTAGTCTTTACCCTTAGTCTTTACCCTTAGTCTTTCCCCTTAGTCTTTACCCTTAGTCTTTCCCCTTAGTCTTTACCCTTAGTCTTTATCCTTAGTCTTTACCCTTAGTCTTTATCCTTAGTCTTTACCCTTAGTCTTTACCCTTAGTCTTTATCCTTAGTCTGTACCCTTAGTCTGTACCCTTAGTCTTTATCCTTAGTCTTTATCCTTAGTCTTTCCCCTTAGTCTTTCCCCTTAGTCTTTCCCCTTAGTCTTTACCCTTAGTCTTTCCCCTTAGTCTTTACCATTAGTCTTTACCCTTAGTCTTTACCCTTAGTCTTTACCATTAGTCTTTACCCTTAGTCTTTACCCTTAGTCTTTACCCTTAGTCTTTATCCTTAGTCTTTCCCCTTAGTCTTTCCCCTTAGTCTTTCCCCTTAGTCTTTACCCTTAGTCTTTACCCTTAGTCTTTATCCTTAGTCTTTATCCTTAGTCTTTATCCTTAGTCTTTACCCTTAGTCTGTACCCTTAGTCTTTACCCTTAGTCTTTATCCTTAGTCTTTATCCTTAGTCTTTATCCTTAGTCTTTACCCTTAGTCTTTACCCTTAGTCTTTACCCTTAGTCTTTATCCTTAGTCTTTACCCTTAGTCTTTCCCCTTAGTCTTTACCCTTAGTCTTTACCCTTAGTCTTTACCCTTAGTCTTTATCCTTAGTCTTTCCCCTTAGTCTTTACCCTTAGTCTTTATCCTTAGTCTTTATCCTTAGTCTTTACCCTTAGTCTTTACCCTTAGTCTTTACCCTTAGTCTTTATCCTTAGTCTTTACCCTTAGTCTTTATCCTTAGTCTTTACCCTTAGTCTTTATCCTTAGTCTTTCCCCTTAGTCTTTACCCTTAGTCTTTACCCTTAGTCTTTACCCTTAGTCTTTACCCTTAGTCTTTATCCTTAGTCTTTATCCTTAGTCTTTTCCGTAATTCTGCAATTCCGTCTTCCACAACACTGCATAGCTACACTGACAGTGATTTTAAAAAGGCCTACACACACAATTTAAGTGATTAATCCAAATCCTCAGTTGTTTGATCGACCTCAACAGGAGCAGAACACAGTCCCTCGTCAGCAACCCTGCATCAGGCCAGGCCTGTAGAGCTGCCTTCACTGGGGACAAGATGAAAAACACATTCAACTGAAAGTGACCTCTCCACGGATATCCTTTCTAGGTAGAAAAACAGAGACAGTGGCTCAATGGGGAAACTGTAAACAAACAATTTTCGTAGGTCACCTTCCTGACTAGAATGCATTCATTAATATGACCAAATCCCAAGGGATGAGCAGAACAGCGGAACACATTCTCTCCCTAGCATGGGGAGGCAAGCGGGGGGGGGGGGCAAGTATAAACCCCCTCTGTGACCCAGAGACGATTCCATTAGCTGTGCTTATTGCATAGAAATCAGATTTGATTGGTTCAGCTCCAGATTTCTCTGACACATGATCAAAAACTCTAGAGAATTGAAGGTGCTGCCCAGCACACTGGTAGCCTGGCTTCCCCACACCCAATTGGCAAAATGCGAAGGGTCGGGAGCTGCTGTGTTTATTTTCCAAGAGGCATTATCAACAGTCGCAGACCAAAGTGCCTCTTGACACAATTGAATAGACTTATAACCAATCAGCAATCAACGGGACCCCTTAACCATCAACGGGACCCCTTAACCATCAACGGGACCCCTGAACCATCAACGGGACCCCTGAACCATCAACGGGACCCCTGAACCATCAACGGGACCCCTTAACCATCAACGGGACCCCTGAACCATCAACGGGACCCCTTAACCATCAACGGGACCCCTGAACCATCAACGGGACCCCTTAACCATCAACGGGACCCCTTAACCATCAACCCCCTTAACCATCCAGGGGACCCCTGAACCATCCAGGGGACCCCTTAACCATCCAGGGGACCCCTTAACCATCCAGGGGACCCCTGAACCATCAACGGGACCCCTTAACCATCCAGGGGACCCCTTAACCATCAACGGGACCCCTTAACCATCAACGGGACCCCTTAACCATCAACCCCCTTAACCATCAACGGGACCCCTTAACCATCCAGGGGACCCCTTAACCATCAACGGGACCCCTTAACCATCCAGGGGACCCCTGAACCATCAACGGGACCCCTTAACCATCCAGGGGACCCCTTAACCATCCAGGGGACCCCTTAACCATCAACCCCCTTAACCATCCAGGGGACCCCTGAACCATCCAGGGGACCCCTTAACCATCAACCCCCTTAACCATCAACGGGACCCCTTAACCATCAACGGGACCCCTGAACCATCAACCCCCTTAACCATCAACGGGACCCCTGAACCATCAACCCCCTTAACCATCAACGGGACCCCTTAACCATCAACGGGACCCCTTAACCATCCAGGGGACCCCTTAACCATCAACGGGACCCCTGAACCATCAACCCCCTTAACCATCAACGGGACCCCTTAACCATCAACGGGACCCCTTAACCATCCAGGGGACCCCTGAACCATCAACGGGACCCCTTAACCATCCAGGGGACCCCTGAACCATCAAGGGGACCCCTGAACCATCAAGGGGACCCCTTTACCATCAACCCCCTTAACCATCAACGGGACCCCTTAACCATCCAGGGGACCCCTTAACCATCCAGGGGACCCCTTAACCATCAACCCCCTTAACCATCCAGGGGACCCCTTAACCATCCAGGGGACCCCTTAACCATCCAGGGGACCCCTTAACCATCAACGGGACCCCTTAACCATCCAGGGGACCCCTTAACCATCAACCCCCTTAACCATCAACGGGACCCCTTAACCATCAACGGGACCCCTGTAGAGAAAATGGAGTTTCAAGTACCTTGGTGTCCAGATCACCATGGAGCTTGGTTCTGTCATGGTGGTCAGTCTGGGACCACATGAGATGAATCAATTACAGCTGGTGGGGTCATTATCAGAGCTTGTAATAATAACCCTAACCCTAACCTTGTCTCACACAAGTGGAAGGAAAACTAAACTGAAAGCTCTGAGCACCTCACAAAGAACACACACACACACACACACAAACACACACACACACACACACACACACACACACACACACACACACACACACACACACACACACACACTCACATCCTTGTTCTATCCAAGACTGCTAATTGGTTGGCTTCAACTAAAATAGCAGTGATGCATTAGGACCAACACAGGTGTGGCAGGCATAGACAATGTCTCATCTTCATTCACAGAAAAGTGCCAGAACATGAGGGAATTGTAGGAATAAGAACAGACAGAATCAGGTTTACTTTGAATATGCATTAATTCCAGTCCCCACACTGTTGCACACTTCTAAGACTCCACACAGTCAAAGATTCACAATCTGTACTAGTATGTGGTGTGTATGATGTGTGTGTGCGTGTGTGTTGTGTTTATGGTGTGCCGTGTGTGTCTGCATGGAGCTTGGTCCTTTCAGATAGATAGATAGATAGATAGATAGATAGATAGATAGATAGATAGATAGATAGATAGATAGATAGATAGATAGATAGATAGATAGATAGATAGATAGATAGATAGATAGATAGATAGATAGATAGATAGATAGATAGATAGATAGATAGATAGATAGATAGATAGATAGATAGATAGATAGATAGATAGATAGATAGATAGATAGATAGATAGATAGATAGATAGATAGATAGATAGATAGATAGATAGATAGATAGATAGATGACAGCAGTAAGGATTGATCAAGTGCATCACAAAGGCTTCTCTGTGTGCTGGCCTGGTCAAGGGGACAGGCTTGTTCTGGTCAGTGTTATTTAGGCCATTACAATATAGTTTCAGAGCCAGACCCAGTGTGACTCTCTGGCAATTAGCAGAGATAGAGAGAGTGAAGAGAGGGAGAGAAGAGAGAGAGAGGAAGAGAAGAGAGAGAGGGAGAGAAGAGAGAGAGAGGGAGAGAAGAGAGAGAGAGAGGGAGAGAAGAGAGAGGGAGAGAAGAGAGAGAGAGAGAGAGAAAGAGAGAGAGGGAGAGAAGAGAGAGAGAGGGAGAGAAGAGAGAGGGAGAGAAGAGAGAGAGAGAGAAGGGAGAGCACTTATTCACAGGGTGTCATTTAGCATTTGTTGGGAAATAAACAAATTCTGACCACGACGGAAGAGGATACCAAATATAATTTAGTTTAACCCTAAAACGATAACGAGATCGAACAAAAATCCTCTTCTGTGAACAGAGGGTGATGACAGAGGGCCTTCGGGCCGCTCCGGGGGTGTGTCCCTGCATGGCGCCAGGATCTCCAAAGTAGCCACCCAGACACAAACGATGTGGAAACACCCATATGTGCACATCCTGTGTGTGTGTTTGTGTGTGAGTGAGTGAGTGTGTGTGTGTGAGTGTGTGTCATATGTGTGTGTGTCTGTGTGTGTGTGTGTGTGTGTGTGTGTGTGTGCGCGCGCATGTGTGTGTGCGTGTGTGTTTGTGTGTGCGATACGTAGAGTGAGTGTGAGATACCACACTCACATGGCGAGCACAGAGAGGTCAGGGAAGAGATACCACACTGACATGGCGAGCACAGAGAGGTTTAGGAAGAGATACCACACTCACATGGCGAGCACAGAGAGGTCAGGGAAGAGATACCACACTCACATGGCGAGCACAGAGAGGTTTAGGAAGAGCCAACTTGGAGTTGGTAGCAACATTTCACTGTGACTGTACACATGCATTACTTGTGACAAATAAAGACTTCTTCAATCTATAGCGCAGCTCTTATGACAGACGATCGTGGAAACGGCGGCGATGCATCTTGTGTTTGACGGCGTCCTGTAATGGAGATGGATTGCAGCTTTCCATCTCCATCCCTCCCCTGTAAGATACTGTATCAGATGATCCCAGGGCTTTAATCACAGTACAACCGCAGGGTCTGGACCAGTCTAATTCCTGGGATATGGATTCGCTTTGATGTAAAAACCTGGTCAACTCCATGTCAACCCCAGAGGCTAGACGGAGACAGAACAGAGAGAGAACTATCCTCTGTGGTAGAGATGAGAATGGACTCTACGTATCGCACGCACACACACACGCACACACGCGCGCACACACACACACACACACACACAGACACACACACTTGTATTAGCCTTAGGGAGGAGTCCTACAAGAGATGAATATTAGAGGGGCGGATGAAGGAGAGGAAGACTAATGAAAGAGAGGAAATGAAGGGAGGAGGGGTTGAAAGAAACGGTAGATGAGACTGACGACAGGGTTAGGATGGAGGATGGATGAGGAAGATGCCAGTGAGAGGGTGGTGCATGTGTCAGCGGGGGGGGGGGGGGGGGGGGGGCTAGGAGATGGGAGGGAGTGTGTAGAGTGTGAAGAATAAAAGGCAGTTGAGGGGGGGGGGGGGGGTGAGAGGAGACGAAGCGACCACAGACTGGGGTTTGGAGCGACTGCAAGATGAGGAGGGGAGAGAGAGTGATGGGGGGGGGATGGGGATCACACATCAAGGCGTGAACGCTCAGAGGCAGTGTCATGGCGGCCGGTCTACTACAGAAGTGTGGCACTGGTGTGGCAGGTCAGGGGTCACACTCTGACACTGGGTGGCTCAAGACACAGCCTGTCCTATTAAACACCATGCACACCTCACACAATGGTCTCTCCCCTTCTGGTATCCCCTTCCTGGTGTCTCATTGGTCTCCCTCTGGACTCTACCCCTGGTCTCTCTCCCTCTGGTCTCTTCTACCTGTCTCTCCCTTGTCTCTTCCTTTGCTATCCCCCCTAGTCTTTCTCCCTAGTCAATCTATCTGGTCTCTTACTCTGGTCTCTCTCGGATCTCTCCCTGCTCTCCCCCAGTAGTCTTTCTCCCTGCTCTCTCTCTCTCTCTGGTGTCCCCCATGGGAGGGAAGCTGTGAGGACACCGTTAGCTTCTGTGGATAACGCCCCATAGATCACCTACTTCCAGTGGTGTAGTTGAGAGTATACGGAGGTACAGACCCACAGATTTAAACACCACTAATGTAAAAACTGTAACATTTCTGCTAAAGTACAGTATACCCATTTCCTAAGTCAGAGGATAAACACTTCTTTAGTCTACTACATCTCTACCTACTTCCTCTCAGAGAGGGCTTCTCTCTCTCTACCTCCTCTCTCTCTCTCACCTCTCAATCGCTCCCACCTCCTCTCTCTCTCCACCTCCTCTCTCTCTCACCTCTCAATCGCTCCCACCTCCTCTCTCTCTCCACCTCCTCTCTCTCTCTCACGTCTCAATCGCTCCCACCTCCTCTCTCTCTCCACCTCCTCTCTCACTCTCACCTCTCAATCGCTCCCACCTCTCTCTCTCTCACCTCTCAATCGCTCCCACCTCCTCTCTCTCTCCACCTCCTCTCTCTCTCTCACCTCTCAATCGCTCCCACCTCTCTCTCTCTCACCTCTCAATCGCTCCCACCTCCTCTCTCTCTCCACCTCCCTCTCTCTCTCACCTCTCCATCGCTCCCACCTCCTCTCTCTCTCCACCTCCTCTCTCTCTCTCACCTCTCAATCGCTCCCACCTCCTCTCTCTCTCCACCTCCTCTCTCTCTCACCTCTCAATCGCTCCCACCTCCCTCTCTCTCTCACCTCTCAATCGCTCCCACCTCCTCTCTCTCTCCATCTCCTCTCTCTCTCTCACCTCTCAATCGCTCCCACCTCCTCTCTCTCTCCATCTCCTCTCTCTCTCACCTCTCAATCGCTCCCACCTCCCTCTCTCTCTCACCTCTCAATCGCTCCCACCTCCTCTCTCTCCACCTCCTCTCTCTCTCTCACCTCTCAATCACTCCCACCTCCCTCTCTCTCTCACCTCTCAATCGCTCCCACCTCCTCTCTCTCTCCACCTCCTCTCTCTCTCTCTCACCTCTCAATCGCTCCCACCTCCTCTCTCTCTCCACCTCCTCTCTCTCACCTCTCAATCGCTCCCACCTCCTCTCTCTCTCCACCTCCTCTCTCTCTCTCACCTCTCAATCGCTCCCACCTCCTCTCTCTCCACCTCCTCTCTCTCACCTCTCAATCGCTCCCACCTCCTCTCTCTCTCTCACCTCTCAATCGCTCCCACCTCCTCTCTCTCTCCACCTCCTCTCTCTCTCTCACCTCTCAATCGCTCCCACCTCCTCTCTCTCTCTCACCTCTCAATCACTCCCACCTCCCTCTCTCTCTCACCTCTCAATCGCTCCCACCTCCTCTCTCTCTCCACCTCCTCTCTCTCTCTCTCACCTCTCAATCGCTCCCACCTCCTCTCTCTCTCCACCTTCTCTCTCTCTCTCACCTCTCAATCGCTCCCACCTCCTCTCTCTCTCCACCTTCTCTCTCTCTCTCACCTCTCAATCGCTCCCACCTCCTCTCTCTGGTCTCCCTATGCGAGGGTTAACCCTAACCCTAACCCTAACCCTGTACAAGCTTGCTGAGTGCCTCTGTCACCTGCTGCCCCACTAAATGAACCAATTAATGTAATTACCACACAAGTGCTTCTCTAATTACAGCACTCAAAACAGGAATATGGGTGGGAGGTTTATTTGTGTGTGTGTGTGTGTGTATGTGTGTATGTGGTGTGTGTGTGTGTGTATGTGTGTGTATGTGTGTGTGTGTGTGTGTGTGTGTGTGTATGTGTGTGTGTGTGTGTGTATGTGTGTGTATGTGTGTATGTGGTGTGTGTGTGTGTGTGTGTGTGTGTGTGTGTGTGTGTGTGTGAGAGAGAGAGAGAGAGAAAAGTCAATATCTGCTGGGTGATATACAGCAATGCGCAAACACAGCAGCAAGATTTACGAGCAGTTGTGATCGGAAAATGCAGTCAATGTGTATCCCTGCACTACCTGCACCACACTGATCTCTGTGCATCGACACACTACATACACACAGAACAGATACTATTTAAATACATCTGTACAGGTATATGTTAGATTTGCTTATTCACTTATTTGTAATTCTTATTCACTTATTTGTATTTTGTATTTACAACATTTTCCCTGATTTTTGCTTTCGCAATGTAAATGTGTTTCCCATGCCAATGAAGCCCTTTAAATTGAATTGAATTGAGAGAGGAAGACCACCAGATCCTCCTCTCCACCCTCGAGGAGAAAGGTGTCACTGGTTCTGCACGTTCCCTGTTTGCATCATACCTGACGGGCCGCTCCTATCAGGTGACATGGAGAGGGTCGATGTCGGAACCGCGTAGTCTGACTACGGGGGTTCCACAAGGGTCTGTCCTGGGTCCTCTTCTGTTTTCCCTCTCCACTACATCTCTGGGCTCTGTCATTCGCTCGCATGGCTTCTCCTATCATGCCGATGACACCCAGCTGGTCCTGTCTTTTCCCCCTTCTGACACACAAGTGGAGCCATGCATAGCTGGGTGCTTGGCTGACATCTCAGAGTGGATGGCGACAAACCACCTCAAGCTCAACCTTGAGGGCTGCCTGCACCGGGACCTGGTCGTCACCATTGAAGACAGTGGTGACGCCGACTTGGACTGCAAGGAATCTGGGCGTGACCCTGAACGGACAACTGTCGTTCTCCGCACATGTCACATCTGTCACAGGCTCTTGCAGATTCCTGCTCTACAACATCAGGAGGGTTCACATTTTCCTCACTGATAAAACGGCACAGGTGCTCATCCAGGCCCTGGTCATCTCCCGTCTGGACTACTGCAACTCCCTCCTCGCTGGGGCCCTGGCTTCAGCCATTAAACCCCTGGAACTTCTCCAAAAAGCCGCTGCTCGCCTGGTGTTCAACCATCCCAAGTTGTCCCACACAACTTCCTTTCTCTGTTCCCTACACTGGCTCCCATCCCAGTTTAAAACTCTACTAGCATACGGGGCAGTGAAAGGAACAGTCCCCTCCTATCTCCAGGCCATGGTCAGTCCCTATTCCTGACCGCTATGCTCTGCTACCTCAGGGCGACTGGTTTCCCCATCACTCCGAGGCCCCTGCGGTCGATCGACACGGCTCTTCTCTGTCCTGGCCCTGCAGTGGAATGGAATGAACTGCCCACTGACGTCAGGACAGCAGAGTCGCTGCCCATCTTTCGCCGCAGGCTCAAAACTCATCTCTCCAAGAAGTACTAGCACGATCCTCCCTCTTAAGCACCTATTGTATTTAAGATTGCTATTCTTGCACTTTGCCTTCAGCACTAGATTATGCTCTTAGTCACTTGTTTTAGAAAGGAGATGCGCTTGTGAGTTCTGGCAAGTAGAAGTACATTGGCTTTTCCTACGTTAAATGCAATTATTGTAAGTCGCTTTGGATAAAAGCGTCAGCTAAATGACTGTAATGTGATGTAAAAATGTAAAAGAGTCAGATGAGAGATGAACTCCAGAGGTTCTCTCCAGACCTTTACGAACGTCAGGCAAAGCAATTCTGCCTTCAGATGAAAAACGAGAGAGAGACAGACAAACAGATATACAGCTAGACGGTCCAGCCCGGGGTCTGTGAATCCAAACCCCTTTACCAGACCATTCATATTCAGACAGGTCTGTTGGCTCACTGCAGGAGGCACCCATCAGAGAAGCTACTGCACCAGTGTGAAGTGAGTGACTGAGCCAGTCGTATAGTATCTGTAATGAGATCTAGAGAGTTTTATGTTGTGCCATTCTCAGTAAAGCCTCTTTCTCTCTTCTCTACGTCTCTACATTATTAAAATGCACAGCAGTAACAGAGGACGGCGGTGCTGTTAGCTGTGCTGTTAGTTGTGCTGTTAGCTGTGCTGTTAGTTGTGCTGTTAGCTGTGCTGTTAGTTGTGCTGTTAGCTGTGCTGTTAGTTGTGCTGTTAGCTGTGCTGTTAGTTGTGCTGTTAGCTGTGCTGTTAGTTGTGCTGTTAGCTGTGCTGTTAGCTGTGCTGTTAGCTGTGCTGTTAGTTGTGCTGTTAGTTGTGCTGTTAGCTGTGCTGTTAGCTGTGCTGTTAGTTGTGCTGTTAGCTGTGCTGTTAGTTGTGCTGTTAGCTGTGCTGTTAGTTGTGCTGTTAGCTGTGCTGTTAGCTGTGCTGTTAGCTGTGCTGTTAGTTGTGCTGTTAGTTGTGCTGTTAGTTGTGCTGTTAGCTGTGCTGTTAGTTGTGCTGTTAGCTGTGCTGTTAGTTGTGCTGTTAGCTGTGCTGTTAGTTGTGCTGTTAGTTGTGCTGTTAGCTGTGCTGTTAGTTGTGCTGTTAGCTGTGCTGTTAGTTGTGCTGTTAGCTGTGCTGTTAGTTGTGCTGTTAGTTGTGCTGTTAGTTGTGCTGTTAGTTGTGCTGTTAGCTGTGCTGTTAGTTGTGCACAAGACCAGTTAGGCTAATTTAGGGGTGACGCCCTGCGGGACGAAGTGGAATCAAACATTCACACTGATGTGAGTCAGTCAGAAGGCTTTATTAGAGCAGGGAAGGAAAGTCGCTGAAATATATCAACTTAAAGCTCAATGAGAACTTTTTTATAGTTCAATATTAGTTTATGAATTAACCTTAGCAAGACCCCAAAAATCTTCATGACATGAGACTGCATGAGAACCTGTGAATTTATTATTTTAGAATTTCAGTGTACTGGCTAGTAAGCTGGCGGGAAATATTGTGGAAACGGAAGTAACGCGTTTTGCGTGTCACAATATCAGGAAGACAAACATTTCGCCCCGAGAAAAGAAATCTACATGCACATAAAAGAAAGAAGACCGGTATTTACCTGCATTGAAGCCATCCTTCCAGAATGTAGCTATAATCTTGCAATCCAGTCTGCGCCACGCGCGTTTGTTATAATTCTTTTCCTCATCATTACAGCGAGTGAGTGGGGGATTGTGGGAAGTGTGGTTCTTAAAACGCAGTGCTGATTTTATCACGAGCAGAGGGGCTGCCAAAGTGCCGAGATATCTCATGTATCTTTAATAATAATAATAATCATAATAATAATAATAATACCAATAATAATAATAATAATGATAATAATAATAATAATAATAATAAATAATAACTACAGAATTACCTTTTGCCCTGCACTTTTGCTGGGGCAGAGGTTATAATATTAGATTATTATTACCTCGCACCCCTGCAAACCCCTGCGAACCCCTGCAAACCCCTGCGAACCCCTGCACACCCCTGCACACCCCTACACACACCTGCACACCCCTACGCACCCCTACGCACCCCTGCGCACCCCTACGCACCCCTGCACACCCCTGCGCACCCCTACGCACCCCTACGCACCCCTTCGCACCCCTGCGCACCCCTACGCACCCCTACGCACCCCTACGCACCCCTGCACACCCCTGCACACCCCTACGCACCCCTGCACACCCCTGCACACCCCTACGCACCCCTGCACACCCCTACGCACCCCTGCACACCCCTACGCACCCCTGCACACCCCTGCACACCCCTACGCACCCCTGCACACCCCTACGCACCCCTACGCACCCCTGCACACCCCTGCACACCCCTACGCACCCCTGCACACCCCTGCACACCCCTACGCACCCCTGCACACCCCTGCACACCCCTACGCACCCCTGCACACCCCTGCACACCCCTACGCACCCCTGCACACCCCTACGCACCCCTGCACACCCCTGCACACCCCTACGCACCCCTGCACACCCCTGCACACCCCTACGCACCCCTGCACACCCCTGCGCACCCCTACGCACCCCTACGCACCCCTGCACACCCCTACGCACCCCTGCACACCCCTGCACACCCCTACGCACCCCTGCACACCCCTACGCACCCCTGCACACCCCTGCACACCCCTACGCACCCCTGCACACCCCTACGCACCCCTGCACACCCCTGCACACCCCTACGCACCCCTGCACACCCCTGCACACCCCTACGCACCCCTGCACACCCCTGCACACCCCTACGCACCCCTGCACACCCCTGCACACCCCTACGCACCCCTGCGCACCCCTGCACACCCCTGCACACCCCTACGCACCCCTGCACACCCCTGCACACCCCTACGCACCCCTACGCACCCCTGCGCACCCCTACGCACCCCTGCACACCCCTACGCACCCCTGCGCACCCCTACGCACCCCTGCGCACCCCTACACACCCCTGCACACCCCTACGCACCCCTGCACACCCCTACGCACCCCTGCACACCCCTACGCACCCCTTCGCACCCCTACGCACCCCTGCGCACCCCTACGCACCCCTGCGCACCCCTACGCACCCCTGCACACCCCTGCACACCCCTACGCACCCCTGCACACCCCTGCACACCCCTACGCACCCCTGCACACCCCTACGCACCCCTACGCACCCCTGCACACCCCTACGCACCCCTGCACACCCCTACACACCCCTGCACACCCCTACGCACCCCTGCACACCCCTACACACCCCTGCACACCCCTACACACCCCTGCGCACCCCTACGCACCCCTGCAAACCCCTACGCACCCCTGCACACCCCTGCACACCCCTACGCACCCCTACGCACCCCTGTACACCCCTACGCACCCCTGCACACCCCTACGCACCCCTGCACACGCCTACGCACCCCTGTACACCCCTGCACACCCCTGCACACCCCTACGCACCCCTACGCACCCCTGCACACGCTTACGCACCCCTGCACACCCCTGCACACCCCTACGCACCCCTACGCACCCCTACGCACCCCTGCACACCCATACGCACCCCTACGCACCCCTGCACACCCATACGCACCCCTACGCACCCCTGCGCACCCCTGCGCACCCCTACGCACCCCTGTACACCCCTACGCACCCCTGTACACCCCTATGCACCCCTGTACACCCCTGCACACCCCTGCACACCCCTACGCACCCCTACGCACCCCTGCACACCCCTGCACACCCCTACGCACCCCTACGCACCCCTTCGCACCCCTGCACACCCCTACGCACCCCTACGCACCCCTGCACACCCATACGCACCCCTACGCACCCCTACGCACCCCTGCACACCCCTACGCACCCCTACGCACCCCTTCGCACCCCTGCACACCCCTGCGCACCCCTACGCACCCCTGCACACCCATACGCACCCCTGCGCACCCCTACGCACCCCTACGCACCCCTGCACACCCCTACGCACCCCTGCACACCCCTGCACACCCCTACGCACCCTTACGCACCCCTTCACACCCCTGCGCACCCCTGCACACCCCTACGCACCCCTTCGCACCCCTTCGCACCCCTATGCACCCCTACGCACCCCTGCGCACCCCTGCACACCCCTACGCACCCCTACGCACCCCTACGCACCCCTGTACACCCCTACGCACCCCTGCACACCCCTACGCACCCCTGCGCACCCCTACGCACCCCTGTACACCCCTACGCACCCCTGCACACCCCTACGCACCCCTGCACACCCCTACGCACCCCTACGCACCCCTACGCACCCCTGTACACCCCTACGCACCCCTGCACACCCCTGCTTCCAAAGTCTAGTCTATGTGCGGGAGAGAATCCTAGCAGTGGAGTTCTGCGCGTATTTGGCAGGGACACTGTACCCTAACCCTAACCCTAACCCTGTACTGTACCCTAACCCTGTACTGTACCCTAACCCTGTACTGTACCCTAACCCTAACCCTGTACTGTACAGAACGTTGCAGTAGTCCAGTCGAGAGGTGATAAAGGCGTGGATAAGAGTTTCAGCGTTTCAGAGCTCATATACTTTAAATATATTGAAATATACTCATTTTGTGGTGGATATTTCATGCAAAGCCCAACACAATCTCGGTCTTGAATCCATGCTCACTTATCAAAATGGAGAGTGCTGTGTCACTGCAACTCATTCTCTCCTTCAATGTTACCCCGTTCTAATGGACCTCAACCTCCCAGCAGAGACACAAACAGGCTCTCATGTTGATGGATGGGGCTCTATATATA
This sequence comes from Borostomias antarcticus, assembly GCF_949987555.1. NCBI lineage: Eukaryota > Metazoa > Chordata > Actinopteri > Stomiiformes > Stomiidae > Borostomias > Borostomias antarcticus. Next base: position 157,350 of record NW_028175670.1, read on the forward strand.
GAGCAGTAAACAGAAGCATCACTGTACTTCAGTAAAAATGTGCGGCAGAAAACTTTCTTCTTTCCATTCTGCAGAAGCAATATCTCTATGCATTCACAGCAACCTCATCACAGCCAAGACTACAGTAGGTGTAAGCACAACGTCACGAGGA
>NW_028175670.1:167500-170000 GCF_949987555.1 Borostomias antarcticus
TCTTCCCCTCTCTTCTCCTCTCCTCTCCTCTCTTCCCCTCTCCTCTCCTCTCCTCTCCTCTCATCTCCTCTCCTCTCTTCTCCTCTTCTCTCTTCCCCTCTCCTCTCCTCTTCTCTCTTCCCCTCTCCTCTCCTCTCCTCTCTTCCCCTCTCCTCTCTTCTCCTCTCTTCTCTCTTCCCCTCTCCTCTCCTCTCCTCCCCTCTCCTCCCCTCTCCTCTCCTCTCTTCCCCTCTCCTCTGCCCCCCTCCCTTTCTACCTGGCCGGCTGGCTAACTACCAGGCAGTCACCTAACATCCTGCAGATCCAGACCTCTAGCGCACACACACACACACACACACACACACACACACACACACACACACACACACACACACACACACACAATAGCGATAATTTGAAACAGGGAGAGAGGGAGTGGTGTTGTCCCAGAATTAATGAGAGGCCGTATGAATGAGCGTGCTACTTAGGAGTCAGTTGTGAGAGTGTACATAGTGGTCATTAGTAGAGAGAGAGAGAGGGGCGGGGCGTGGGGTCAGTGACTGTAGGACGGCCCTTTAATTCTTTGCTGGCAGCCTGAACCCAGCAAGACATGAACAGCCTCTACAGAGCCAGTAACCCTAATACAGAACATGAATAAAAAATTATAACATTTTCCATTCTAAATAACGGATTGTTGTAAATACAATACAGGGTAATTATATGTTGCGGCTGTTTGTAAGGTGCCTTCCAATCAAAGGGCCGGCTCTCTTTATGAAAGGCTGGAAGAGTAGAAGTAGCAGCCTGGCTCCTGTGCCCGGAGGAGCAGCAGCCATGGGAGAGGGTTAGGGTTAGGCTTAACCCTGTGAGCGTGATCGAGCCAGAGAGAGACGGTCCAGAAGATAGCTAGTGGTCGAACACATCCATTAATAGTGGCATGGTTTCACCGGAGGGCTTTGTTTAAAGGTCAGAGCAAAGAAGCCAATTCAAACTGACATTTACCAGATCGAGGCGCCCCGATCTCCCGCCGATGGCTCCGCTGGACGGCCGGACCGCCTTCTGCGCCGCAGAGAACAACCTTAGCGCAGGAGCCACGCCTTGTAGGACAGGTGATTGAGTGTAGGACAGGTGATTGAGTGTAGGACAGGTGATTGAGTGTAGGACAGGTGATTGAGTGTAGGACAGGTGATTGAGTGTAGTGTATTTCCCCGTTCATCTCTTGGCCGGTTCAGCCCCCTGGAGAGCTCCCGGACTGCAGGCTGGGGTGTCCCTGGGGGGGTTTCCCTGGGGGGGTCTCCCTGGGGGGGTTTCCCTGGGGGGGTTTCCCTAGGGGGGTTTCCCTGGGGGGGTTTCACACTCATAACTCCAGATGAGCACAGCTGAGCGGCTCAGGAGGAGGGAGGACAGGGTTTTTCCTGCATAGAGGATTTTGGGCCCCCAAAGAGATTTTAGCCAGAGCCAAAGGAAAATCACCAAAGCCAAAATGCAAAAAATTGAGAATAAAAATAGCAATTCAAATCCTCTCCAAATGTGTTTGAAAGCTTGTTTCAAGTGCAGCCCATCCCTCTTTCTTGCATTGCCCATGGTTTGGACCACTAGTAATCTAGATAATTAATATAAAGGGTTATCAGTATCTTAAATATTTTGTCTTCATATCCATTTTGTGTCATGTCAGGAGATTTCCCACGATTGTGAAAAGTGAGCTCAGTCAGAATGACATAGAAGAATATAAGCCTATATACGCTGGTAGGCTACTCAGCACAAAAGAGTTTCCCCAAAAAAATTGCATGCGCATCACCCCCCAAAGACCCATTCTGAGCCAGGAAAAACCCTGGAGGGAACAAGGGAGCAGGAGACGAGAGAACACGGGTAGAGGAGAAGGAGACGAGAGAACAAGGTAGAGGAGCAGGAGACGAGAGAACACGGGTAGAGGAGAAGGAGACGAGAGAACAAGGGTAGAGGAGCAGGAGACGAGAGAACAAGGGTAGAGGAGCAGGAGACGAGAACAAGGGTAGAGGAGCAGGAGACGAGAGAACAAGGTAGAGGAGCAGGAGACGAGAGAACACGGGTAGAGGAGCAGGAGACGAGAGAACAAGGTAGAGGAGCAGGAGACGAGAGAACAAGGGTAGAGGAGCAGGAGACGAGAGAACAAGGTAGAGGAGCAGGAGACGAGAGAACAAGGTAGAGGAGCAGGAGACGAGAACAAGGGTAGAGGAGCAGGAGACGAGAGAACAAGGGTAGAGGAGCAGGAGACGAGAGAACAAGGTAGAGGAGCAGGAGACGAGAGAACAAGGGTAGAGGAGCAGGAGACGAGAGAACAAGGTAGAGGAGCAGGAGACGAGAGAACAAGGTAGAGGAGCAGGAGACGAGAGAACAAGGTAGAGGAGCAGGAGACGAGAGAACAAGGTAGAGGAGCAGGAGACGACGGGAGTCTCTCACAGGCCCCTGGCATGCTGGCGTCAATCTCCACCTCTCGACACAACACACGTGCCAAGCAGCTGGGGAGACGAAGATTTGAATGTGA